>NW_027992706.1:0-201 GCF_054177405.1 Leptonychotes weddellii
GCTTGCCTGGGTCCTCCTTGTGCTTTGGAGTCGGACACATTTGGATTCAAATCCTGCCTCTGTGCAGACATAAAATGTTTGTAACCCTTGACCCACAGTCCCACTTCTAGAATCCATCCTTAGACATAAAGATGCCATTACCGACCAACGTCCATTCCAGGCTGGCTCTTTGAGGTAAGAGCAGAAACCTCAAAACGGCGA
>NW_027992707.1:0-201 GCF_054177405.1 Leptonychotes weddellii
TGGGGAGCAAGATGGCGGAGGAGTAGGAGACCTGGATTTCGTCTCCTCTCAGGAATTCAGCTGGATAGGGATCAAACCATTCTGAACACCTACAAACTCAACAGGAGATCGAAGAAAGGAATAGCAACAACTCTCTGAACAGAAAAGCGACCACTTTCTGGAAGGTAGGACGTGCGGAGAAGTGAATCCGAGGCGATATTC
>NW_027992708.1:0-201 GCF_054177405.1 Leptonychotes weddellii
TTTTTTTTTTTTAGATTTTATTTATTTATTTGAGACAGAGAGAATGAGAGAGACAGAGAGCACATGAGAGGGGGGAGGGTCAGAGGGAGAAGCAGGCTCCCTGCCGAGCAGGGAGCCCGATGCGGGACTCGATCCCGGGACTCCAGGATCATGACCTGAGCCGAAGGCAGTCGCTTAACCAACTGAGCCACCCAGGCGCCC
>NW_027992709.1:0-201 GCF_054177405.1 Leptonychotes weddellii
TGGCTATTTATTTCTATGTATGGTTTCACTGTTGGAATGAATATTACAGATATTAAATGCCACATCTTAATGAACCAATAAAATCCTGACACATAGCACACACTCAGTAAATATCTGATGATCAAACAAATGAACAAATAAGCAGAATAGAATATGTGAATGAATGAGCAAATGAACTAACTCCTTTTTAAAAAAAAAAAT
>NW_027992710.1:0-201 GCF_054177405.1 Leptonychotes weddellii
TGGCGGGGGTCTGATTCCCACCAGACTGCAACCCAGACGATAATCAAGAGCCTCTACTTCAGAGGCAGGCAATCAAAGCTGGCCCAGGGACTGCACACCCATTTAGATCTACTTTATCAGAATTAAGTGTTTATGGAGGAAAGAGAGAGAAAGAGAGAAATAGAGTTCTGACCCTAAAACATGGGGAGTTACAGCAAGATT
>NW_027992711.1:0-201 GCF_054177405.1 Leptonychotes weddellii
TCTTTTTTTTTTTTTTAAAGATTTTATTTATTTATTTGAGAGAGAGAGAATGAGAGACAGAGAGCATGAGAGGGAGGAGGGTCAGAGGGAGAAGCAGACTCCCTGCCAAACAGGGAGCCCGATGCGGGACTCGATCCCGGGACTCCAGGATCATGACCTGAGCCGAAGGCAGTCGCTTAACCAACTGAGCCACCCAGGCGC
>NW_027992712.1:0-201 GCF_054177405.1 Leptonychotes weddellii
TTTTTTTTTTTTTTAAAGATTTTATTTATTTGATAGAGAGAGACACAGCAAGAGAGGGAACACAAGCAGGAGGAGTGGGAAGAGGGAGAAGCAGGCTTCCCACTGAGCAGGGAGCCCGATGCGGGGCTCGATCCCAGGACCCTGGGATCATGACCTGAGCCGAAGGCAGACGCTTAACCGACTGAGCCACCCAGGCGCCCC
>NW_027992713.1:0-1031 GCF_054177405.1 Leptonychotes weddellii
CTCTCTCTGTCAAATAAATAAAATCTTTAAAAAAAAAAAAAAAAAAAAGAGGAGGAGGACAAAGATTCCATCCATGAGGTAGTGGCAAGGTTGTATGGGATGAAACACATTCTTTTTTTTTTTTTTTTTGTTAAAGATTTTATTTATTTATTTGACAGAGACACAGGGAGAGAGGGAACACAAGCAGAGGGAGTGGGAGAGGGAGAAGCAGGCTTCCCACAGAGCAGGGAGCCCGATGCGGGGCTTGATCCCAGGACCCTGGGATCATGACCTGAGCCAAAGGCAGACGCTCAATGACTGAGCCACCCAGGCGTCCCGATGAAAGACATTCTTAAATTCTAGAGTTGATATTTTAACCTCTTTCATTAACAAAGACATTGAAACACTTTATCTTCAACATGCCCCCTCTGTTCTTTGTATATATTTTATTGAATGCTTTTTTTCTTTTTCTAAGAAAAGATTTTATTTGAGAGGGGGGAAGAGGGAGAGAACATCTGAAGCCGAGTCCCTGCTGAGCATGGAGCCCAGTGCTTGGCTCGGTCCCTCGACCCTGAGATCATGAACTGAGCCAAAACCAAGTTGGACGCTCAACCGACTGAGGCACCCAGATGCCCTTTTCTTTTTTTGGTTTTTACCCCAAAAATTGGATGCTAATGTATACCACCAAGGAATACATCTCTAAAGAATATAGTTTCCCTTTGTCTGTATTTGAGCTTCTTACAAATGGAATCACATATTAAGAATAATTTGTTACCACTTTCTTTGCCCAAAGCTATGTTTTTGAAACTGATGCATGTCATTTTGTGTAGCTGTGCTTTGTTCATTTTCATTGTTGCCTGGCACTCTGTGATGTAAATATATGACAGTTGATCAACTGTGCTGTAGGTGGACCGTTGACCGTTTCCAGGGTTGCTGATTAACATTCTTGTCCACATATCGTAGTGCAAATGTGCATGAGTTTCTTTGGTGTATATCCCTAACAGGGATATTAGAGATGCTTATGTTACTAAATAATGCCAAACTGTACCAAT
>NW_027992714.1:0-201 GCF_054177405.1 Leptonychotes weddellii
CCTGGTGGTGGGTATTGAGGAGGGCACATTCTGCATGGAGCACTGGGTGTTATGCACAAACAATGAATCATGGAACACTACATCTAAAACTAATGATGTAATGTATGGGGATTAACATAAGAATAAAAAAAAAATTAAGGTTAAGGTTAAATAAGGTTAAGATAAATAGGGATATTAAGGTTAAATAAGGTTTAAAAAAGT
>NW_027992715.1:0-201 GCF_054177405.1 Leptonychotes weddellii
GGGGCGCCTGGGTGGCTCAGTTGGTTAAGCAACTGCCTTCGGCTCAGGTCATGATCCTGGAGTCCCAGGATCGAGTCCCATATCGGGCTCCTTGCTCAGCAGGGGGTCTGCTTCTCCCTCTGATCCTCCCCCCTCTCATGTGCTCTCTCTCTCTCATTCTCTCTCTCAAATAAATAAATAAAATCTTTAAAAAAAAAAAAA
>NW_027992716.1:0-201 GCF_054177405.1 Leptonychotes weddellii
TTTTTTTTTTTTTAAAGATTTTATTTATTTATTTGACAGAGAGAGACACAGCGAGAGAGGGAACACAAGCAGGGGGAGTGGGAGAGGGAGAAGCAGGCTCCCTGCAGAGCAGGGAGCCCGATGTGGGACTCGATCCCAGGACCCTGGGATCATGACCTGAGCTGAAGGCAGTCGCTTAACCAACTGAGCCACCCAGGCGCC
>NW_027992717.1:0-201 GCF_054177405.1 Leptonychotes weddellii
TTTTTTTTTTTAAGATTTTATTTATTTATTTGAGACAGAGAGAATGAGAGACAGAGAGCATGAGAGGGAGGAGGGTCAGAGGGAGAAGCAGGCTCCCTGCCGAGCAGGGAGCCCGATGCGGGACTCGATCCCGGGACTCCAGGATCATGACCTGAGCCGAAGGCAGTCGCTTAACCAACTGAGCCACCCAGGCGCCCCTCT
>NW_027992718.1:0-201 GCF_054177405.1 Leptonychotes weddellii
TTTTTTTTTTTCTTTCTAGACTGTGCTTTTGGTGTCAAGTCTAAGAACTCTTTGATAGTCCTAGATGCCAAAGTGTTTTTCTGTTTTTCCTAAAGGTTTTATAATTTCATGTTTTTAATTGAAGTCCAGCAACCATTTTAAGTTAATTTTTTGTACAAGACATGAAGTTCAGGTTGAGGTTCATTTTCTTACTTATGGATG
>NW_027992719.1:0-201 GCF_054177405.1 Leptonychotes weddellii
TTTATTTATTTTTTTTATTCTTATGTTAATCCCCATACATTACATCATTAGTTTTAGATGAAGTGTTCCATGATTCATTGTTTGTGCATAACACCCAGTGCTCCATGCAGAATGTGCCCTCCTCAATACCCACCACCAGGCTAACCCATCCTCCCACCCCCCTCCCCTCTAGAACCCTCAGTTTGTTTTTCAGAGTCCATC
>NW_027992720.1:0-201 GCF_054177405.1 Leptonychotes weddellii
TTTTTTTTTTAAAGATTTTATTTATTTATTTGACAGAGAAAGACACAGCGAGAGAGGGAACACAAACGGGGAGTGGGAGAGGGAGAAGCAGACTCCCCGCCGAGCAGGGAGCCCGATGCGGGACTCGATCCCGGGACTCCAGGATCATGACCTGAGCCGAAGGCAGTCGCTTAACCAACTGAGCCACCCAGGCGCCCTGAA
>NW_027992721.1:0-201 GCF_054177405.1 Leptonychotes weddellii
GCTGATCGAGATCATGGTAGTAATGGATTACGATCACTGAATATAGTCCATACATACTGCCATAAAACAAGATAAATCAATAACAAGGGAGAAGGGAAAACTCTTCCTCATCATAGAGTGCCAACTAATGAACAAAGAAGAAATGATGGAAACAGAGCATCACCCTTTGGCACCTGTCATTTAAGTGACTGATTTGGGCCG
>NW_027992722.1:0-201 GCF_054177405.1 Leptonychotes weddellii
CTGGGTGGCTCAGTTGGTTAAGCGACTGCCTTCGGCTCAGGTCATGATCCTGGAGTCCCGGGATCGAGTCCCGCATCGGGCTCCCTGCTCGGCAGGGAGTCTGCTTCTCCCTCTGACCCTCCTCCCTCTCATGCTCTCTGTCTCTCATTCTCTCTCTCTCAAATAAATAAATAAAAATCTTTAAAAAAAAAAAAAAAAAGA
>NW_027992723.1:0-201 GCF_054177405.1 Leptonychotes weddellii
TCAGAGCGCCTCCATACACTCCTCTCCTGAGGTGCTGACAGACCCAGTGCTGCCTGTGCACCGGTAAGTGTCCCCTGGGACTGAGAGCAGAGCCTTCCACAGAGGGAGCTCAGACCAGAGCAGGAGGTGGGGGGTGGGGGGCAGAGCCTTTGCAGTGTGCGTGTGTGTGTGTGTGTGTGTGTGTGTGTGTGTGTGTGTGTG
>NW_027992724.1:0-1031 GCF_054177405.1 Leptonychotes weddellii
TTCCATGCTCATGGATTGGAAGAACAAATATTGTGAAGATGTCAATGCTACCTAGAGCAATCTACACATTCAATGCAATCCCCATCAAAATACCATCCACTTTTTTCAAAGAAATGGAACAAATCATCCTAAAATTTGTATGGAACCAGAAAAGACCCCGCATAGCCAGAGGAATGTTGAAAAAGAAAAGCAAAGCTGGAGGCATCACAATTCCAGACTTCCAGCTCTATTACAAAGCTGTCATCATCAAGAGAGTATGGTACTGGCACAAAAACAGACACATAAATCGATGGAACAGAAGATAGAGCCCAGAAATGGACCCTCAACTCTATGGTCAACTAATCTTCGACAAAGCAGGAAAGAATGTCCAATGGAAAAAAGACAGTCTCTTCAACAAATGGTGTTGGGAAAATTGGACAGCCACATGCAGAAGAATGAAATTGAACCACTTCCTTACACCACACACAAAAATAGACTCAAAATGGTTGAAACACCTAAATGTGAGACAAGAATCCAACAAAATCCTAAAAGAGAACACAGGCAGCAACCTCTTCAACCTGAGCTGCAGTAACTTCTTCCTAGAAACATCGCCAAAGGCAAGGGAAGCAAGGGCAAAAATGAACCATTGGGACCTCATCAAAATAAAAAGCTTTTGCACAGCAAAAGAAACAGTCAACAAAACCAAAAGACAACCGACAGAATGGGAAAAGATATTTGCAAATGACATCTCAGATAAAGGACTAGTATCCAAAATCTATAAAGAACTCATCAAACTCAACACCCAAAGAACAAATGATCCAATCAAGAAATGGGCAGAAGACATGAACAGACATTTTTCCAAAGAAGACATCCAAATGGCCAACAGACACATGAAAAAGTGCTCAACATCGCTCGGCATCAGGGAAATCCAACCCAAAACCTCAATGAGATACCACCTCACACCAGTCAGAATGCCTCAAATTAACAAGTCAGGAAACGACAGATGTTGGTGGGGATGTGGAGAAAGGGGAACCCTCCTACACTGTTGGTGG
>NW_027992725.1:0-201 GCF_054177405.1 Leptonychotes weddellii
TGGGGCGCCTGGGTGGCTCAGTTGGTTGAGCGACTGCCTTCGGCTCAGGTCATGGTCCCGGGGTCCTGGGATCGAGTCCCGCATCGGGCTCCCTGCTCTGCGGGGAGCCTGCTTCTCCCTCTCCCACTCCCCCTGCTTGTGTTCCCTCTCTCGCTGTGTCTCTCTCTGTCAAATAAATAAATAAAATCTTTAAAAAAAAAA
>NW_027992726.1:0-201 GCF_054177405.1 Leptonychotes weddellii
AGAAAAAAAAAAAAGAAGAAGAAGAAGGTAGCGGGAGGGGAGGAATGAAGCGGGGGAAATCGGAGGGGTGGACGAACCATGAGAGACGATGGACTCTGAAAAACAAACTGAGGGTTCTAGAGGGGAGGGGGGTGGGAGGATGGGTTGGCCTGGTGGTGGGTATTGAGGAGGGCACGTTCTGCATGGAGCACTGGGTGTTAT
>NW_027992727.1:0-201 GCF_054177405.1 Leptonychotes weddellii
AGATATATCTTGGAAAGATACGTTTGAAGTTAGAGAATTAGGAAATTGCAAAATTTGTAGACAATATTTTGTTGGTTTTAAATTTATAAAACCGGTAGCTAATTAAACTTAGATAAACAATACGGAAGTGCTTCACTTTTTAAAAATGTAGATTGTTATTTTCAGTGATTGGAAATAGTTTGGTTTCCCCTGTAGTGTGCC
>NW_027992728.1:0-201 GCF_054177405.1 Leptonychotes weddellii
ACAGTGGTCGCTTTTCTGATGAGAGAGTTGTTGCTCTTCTTTTCTTCGATCTCCTGTTGAGTTTGTAGGTGTTCAGAATGGTTTGATCCCTATCCAGCTGAATTCCTGAGAGGAGAGGAAATCCAGGTCTCCTACCCTTTGCCATCTTGCTCCGCCCCCCAGCACTGAATATTTTACATGGTTTAGTTTAGGTTAAATTCC
>NW_027992729.1:0-201 GCF_054177405.1 Leptonychotes weddellii
TCTTTTTTTTTTTTTTAAAGATTTTATTTATTTATTTGAGAGAGAGAGAATGAGAGACAGAGAGCATGAGAGGGAGGAGGGTCAGAGGGAGAAGCAGACTCCCCGCTGAGCAGGGAGCCCGATGCGGGACTCGATCCTGGGACTCCAGGATCATGACCTGAGCCGAAGGCAGTCGCTTAACCAACTGAGCCACCCAGGCGC
>NW_027992730.1:0-201 GCF_054177405.1 Leptonychotes weddellii
TAAAATGTCTAAGTAATGGTATTTTCCTCATATTAAAAAAAAAGACCTATTCCTCATACGCACAAAAGATTATTCCATAGTTATAAAAATGAGTTTACTCCAAAAGCATTTTTTTTAATTTTTTTTTTATTCTTATGTTAATCCCCATACATTACATCATTAGTTTTAGATGAAGTGTTCCATGATTCATTGTTTGTGCCT
>NW_027992731.1:0-201 GCF_054177405.1 Leptonychotes weddellii
GGTGGGAGGGATGGGGTGACTGGGTGATAGACACTGGGGAGGGTATGTGCTCTGGTAAGCGCTGTGAATTGTGCAAGACTGTTGAATCTCAGATCTGTACCTCTGAAACAAATAATGCAATATATGTTAAGAAAAAAAAAAAAAGAAGAAGAAGAAGGTAGCGGGAGGGGAAGAATGAAGCGGGGGAAATCGGAGGGGTAG
>NW_027992732.1:0-201 GCF_054177405.1 Leptonychotes weddellii
GTCACAGTCACCTTCCCCACCTCTCCTTTCTTCTTCTCCCCCACACAGACATCCCTCTCTGAGCAGCTGCTCTCAGGGCCCCAGCCTGGCTCAGCTGCCACCTCCCTCTGCATGGATCCTGTCCTGCTGGGATTCCCCGTGTCTGTCTGCACCTCCCTGTGGGCTCTGAGCTCCACTGGGGCAGGATCCTGTGTGCTGCCC
>NW_027992733.1:0-201 GCF_054177405.1 Leptonychotes weddellii
CCGTGACCACAGGCTGAAGTTCAGTGACCTGTGCAAGGCACCGAGGTGGGGAAGAAGGCTGCCGTGTCCTTGCAGGCGAGACAGATGAGGTTTCCAGAGGCAGCCAGTCCATCCCAGCACTGATGCAGAAGGCGGGCCGTGTGCCTGGGTAAGGATTGCCCCCATGTCCCTGCCCCAGCTCCTCTGGTCCTTGGCCTCCGG
>NW_027992734.1:0-201 GCF_054177405.1 Leptonychotes weddellii
CAGTGACCACAGGCTGAAGTTCAGTGACCTGTGCAAGGCACCGAGGTGGGGAAGAAGGCTGCCGTGTCCTTGCAGGCGAGACAGATGAGGTTTCCAGAGGCAGCCAGTCCATCCCAGCACTGATGCAGAAGGCGGGCCGTGTGCCTGGGTAAGGATTGCCCCCATGTCCCTGCCCCAGCTCCTCTGGTCCTTGGCCTCCGG
>NW_027992735.1:0-201 GCF_054177405.1 Leptonychotes weddellii
TTTTTTTTTTTTTAAGATTTTATTTATTTATTTGAGACAGAATGAGAGAGAGAGAGAGAGCACATGAGAGGGGGGAGGGTCAGAGGGAGAAGCAGACTCCCCGCCGAGCAGGGAGCCCGATGCGGGACTCGATCCAGGGACTCCAGGATCATGACCTGAGCCGAAGGCAGTCGCTTAACCGACTGAGCCACCCAGGCGCCC
>NW_027992736.1:0-201 GCF_054177405.1 Leptonychotes weddellii
AAATATATCTTGGAAAGATACGTTTGAAGTTAGAGAATTAGGAAATTGCAAAATTTGTAGACAATATTTTGTTGGTTTTAAATTTATAAAACCGGTAGCTAATTAAACTTAGATAAACAATACGGAAGTGCTTCACTTTTTAAAAATGTAGATTGTTATTTTCAGTGATTGGAAATAGTTTGGTTTCCCCTGTAGTGTGAC
>NW_027992737.1:0-201 GCF_054177405.1 Leptonychotes weddellii
TCTCAATATGTGAATTCAGCATTCTGGCTGAATTTCAGCCTCACATATATAGGTTCGGTTACGGGTATAGTTACACCCCAAAGCTCTCCTTGCAAGGAAGAGAGGACGACAGTGAAGCATTTCAAAATGACACTTCATATTCTCCCAGGTTGGTAACAAGAAATAGAGCTTTTGTAAATCAACAGCAACCACATTAATCTG
>NW_027992738.1:0-201 GCF_054177405.1 Leptonychotes weddellii
TACTTTGAGGATTCCTAGTATGATGATAACCCCCTCGTCAGGGGCACTGTCTGAGGCTCTTCCTTGCCAGGTGTCAGGTACAGAGTGTGCTCTTTCAGAAATGATGCGCATCTAGGATGCGGCCATCTCTGCGGATGTCCAGGGCCCAGCACGGCTGGCTGGCACTGGAGTGGGCACCAGAGTGGCCGGCGAGGGGCTAGT
>NW_027992739.1:0-201 GCF_054177405.1 Leptonychotes weddellii
GTATTTGTCTTTCTCTGATGGACTT
Organism: Leptonychotes weddellii; assembly: GCF_054177405.1. Taxonomy (NCBI): domain Eukaryota; kingdom Metazoa; phylum Chordata; class Mammalia; order Carnivora; family Phocidae; genus Leptonychotes; species Leptonychotes weddellii. The sequence continues at coordinate 26 of NW_027992739.1, forward strand.
ATTTAATTTAATGTTATACCCTCTAGCTATACATCCATGTTGTTGCAAATGGCCAGATTTCATTCTTGTTTATGGCTGAATAACATTCCATTCCTACATATATATGATATGTGATCACATATGTCAGATATAAATATATCTCATATATATGTGTGTGTGTGTGTGTGTGTGTGTAT
>NW_027992740.1:0-201 GCF_054177405.1 Leptonychotes weddellii
TTTTTTTTTTAAAGATTTTATTTATTTTTATTTGAGAGAGAGAGAATGAGAGAGAGGGAGTACATGAGAGGTGGGAGGGTCAGAGGGAGAAGCAGACTCCCTGCCGAGCAGTGAGCCCGATGCGGGACTCGATCCAGGGACTCCAGAATCATGACCTGAGCCGAAGGCAGTCGCTTAACCAACTGAGCCACCCAGGCGCCC
>NW_027992741.1:0-201 GCF_054177405.1 Leptonychotes weddellii
TTTTTTTTTTTTTTTTAAAGATTTTATTTATTTATTTGAGAGAGAGAATGAGAGACAGAGAGCATGAGAGGGAGGAGGGTCAGAGGGAGAAGCAGACTCCCTGCCGAGCAGGGAGCCCGATGCGGGACTCGATCCTGGGACTCCAGGATCATGACCTGAGCCGAAGGCAGTCGCTTAACCAACTGAGCCACCCAGGCGCCC
>NW_027992742.1:0-201 GCF_054177405.1 Leptonychotes weddellii
TTTTTTTTTTTTTTTAAGATTTTATTTATTTATTTGAGACAGAGAGAATGAGAGACAGAGAGCATGAGAGGGAGGAGGGTCAGAGGGAGAAGCAGACTCCCTGCCGAGCAGGGAGCCCGACGCGGGACTCGATCCCGGGACTCCAGGATCATGACCTGAGCCGAAGGCAGTCGCTTAACCAACTGAGCCACCCAGGCGCCC
>NW_027992743.1:0-201 GCF_054177405.1 Leptonychotes weddellii
CACACACACACACACACACACACACACACACACACACACACACAAGCCCATATAGAACAATATAACAGAATAGACAGCCCAGAAAGAAACCCACAGTTATATGGTCAATTAATCTTTGACAAAGGAGGCAAAAATATGCCTTGGAAAAAAAACAGGCTCTTCCACAAATGGTGTTGGGAAAACTGGACAGCTACATTCAAA
>NW_027992744.1:0-201 GCF_054177405.1 Leptonychotes weddellii
TTTTTTTTTAAAGATTTTATTTATTTATTTATTATTTGAGAGAGAGAGGGTGAGAGACAGAGAGCACGAGAGGGGAGAGGATCAGAGGGAGAAGCAGACCCCCCGTTGAGCAGGGAGCCCAATGTGGGACTCGATCCAGGGACTCCAGGATCATGACCTGAGCTGAAGGCAGTCGCTTAACCAACTGAGCCACCCAGGCGC
>NW_027992745.1:0-1031 GCF_054177405.1 Leptonychotes weddellii
AAAAAAAAAAAGAAAGAAGGAAACAGCAACTTTGGCATTACCATCCGCAGGGAAGTGAGGCAGCAAGGACACCTTCTTGGCAGCCACATGGTGACCCAGGGACTCAAGGAGAACTAGAACAATGGCTCATTGGATTCTAGCCATGGAAGAAGCTCCAGTAGATAAAGCAATCTAGCAGAGGGTTAAGAAGACATGCCCTCTCTGCAGGGGGCCAAGCCCTCTCACACATGCTACTGAGAGGGAAACTGGCATCACTCTTATGAAGGGCAATTTGGTAATAGCTATTAAAATAACGCAGGTATAGTCCCTTTAACCCAGCAATCCTGCTTTATGGAATTTATTCTACAGACATTCCTGTACACATCTGCCAGTGGAATAGTATGCAGCTTTAAAAAAGAAAAGGACCGAACCAACAAGGCAGTTTCTCTAAGACACTTTGTTAAGTGAAAACAGCAAGGCACAGAACAGAACGGGGCATGGAATATGTACCTTTTGTGTAAAAGGTGGAAAATAAGAATATATATTTGCACATACTTGCATTTGCATAAAGAAATTCTCTAAAGATACATGAGAAATTAATATGAGTGGTTTCAGAGGCAGGGATGGGATAGGGCTGGAAGGATGGAGAACAGTGGTAGGAAGCAAACTTTTTACTGAATACTTGTTTATGCTTTTTTAAAAAACATTTGGATTGGGGCACCTGGGTGGCACTTACTGGTTGGGTAAGTGTCTGCCTTCGGCTCAGGTCATGATCCCCGGGTCCTGGGATCAAGCCCCTTGTCGGGCTCCTCGCTCAGTATGGAATTTGCTTCTCCCTCTCCCTCAGCCCCTCCCCCTGCTTGTGCTCTCTCTCTCTCCTTCTCAAATGAATAAATTTTTTTAAATCTTTAGAAAAATAAAAATAAAAAACCACTTGGATCATGTGACTCTATTATCTTTTTTTTTTTTAACAGACTTTATTTCTTAGGGCAGTTTTAGATTCACAGCAAAATTGAGCAGAAGGTACAGAGATTTTCCATATGCCCCGCCCC
>NW_027992746.1:0-201 GCF_054177405.1 Leptonychotes weddellii
TCTTTTTTTTTTTTTTAAAGATTTTATTTATTTATTTGACAGAGAGAGACACAGCGAGAGAGGGAACACAAGCAGGGGGAGTGGGAGAGGGAGAAGCAGGCTCCCCGCAGAGCAGGGAGCCCGATGCGGGACTCGATCCCAGGACCCTGGGATCATGACCTGAGCTGAAGGCAGTTGCTTAACCAACTGAGCCACCCAGGC
>NW_027992747.1:0-201 GCF_054177405.1 Leptonychotes weddellii
TAGGGCGCCTGGGTGGCTCAGTTGGTTAAGCGACTGCCTTCGGCTCAGGTCATGATCCTGGAGTCCCGGGATCGAGTCCCGCATCGGGCTCCCTGCTCGGCAGGGAGTCTGCTTCTCCCTCTGACCCTCCCCCCTCTCATGCTCTCTCTCTCTCTCATTCTCTCTCTCAAATAAATAAATAAAATCTTTAAAAAAAAAAAA
>NW_027992748.1:0-201 GCF_054177405.1 Leptonychotes weddellii
TTTTTTTTTTTTTTTTAAAGATTTTATTTATTTATTTGAGACAGAGAGAATGAGAGACAGAGAGCATGAGAGGGAGGAGGGTCAGAGGGAGAAGCAGACTCCCCGCCGAGCAGGGAGCCCGATGCGGGACTCGATCCCAGGACTCCAGGATCATGACCTGAGCCGAAGGCAGTTGCTTAACCAACTGAGCCACCCAGGCGC
>NW_027992749.1:0-201 GCF_054177405.1 Leptonychotes weddellii
TTTTTTTTTTTTTAAAGATTTTATTTATTTATTTGAGAGAGAGAGAGAATGAGAGACAGAGAGCATGAGAGGAGGAGGGTCAGAGGGAGAAGCAGACTCCCTGCCAAGCAGGGAGCCCGATGCGGGACTCGATCCCAGGACTCCAGGATCATGACCTGAGCCGAAGGCAGTCGCTTAACCAACTGAGCCACCCAGGCGCCC
>NW_027992750.1:0-201 GCF_054177405.1 Leptonychotes weddellii
TTTTTTTTTTTTAAAGATTTTATTTATTTATTTGAGAGAGAGAGAATGAGAGAGAGCGAGTACATGAGAGGGGGGAGGGTCAGAGGGAGAAGCAGACTCCCTGCTGACAGCAGGGAGCCCGATGCGGGACTCGATCCCGGGACTCCAGGATCATGACCTGAGCCGAAGGCAGTCGCTTAACCAACTGAGCCACCCAGGCAC
>NW_027992751.1:0-201 GCF_054177405.1 Leptonychotes weddellii
ACGGGTATTAAATATAATTTTTTTTGGTACCTTAAAGGACATGACTATTGTTTTTAACTGCAGAATAACTGGTCAGCAATGCTGAAAAACCAATATGCTTACTTTTTTCTCTGAATCAGGAAGTTCCCTCCATAGTTGGGCGATTTTTCTAATTAGTTCTGAATTTTTCGCATCTATAGATTGGAATAAAATGAAAAAAAG
>NW_027992752.1:0-201 GCF_054177405.1 Leptonychotes weddellii
ATGACCCAGCAATTGCACTACTGGATATTTACCCCAAAGATACAAATGTAGCGGTCGGAGGGGTATGTGCACCCCGATGTTTATAGCAGCAATGTCCACAATAGCCAAACTATGGAAAGAGCCAAAATTTCCATCGACAGATGAATGGATAAAGAAGATGTGGTGCGCACATGCACACACACACACACACACACACACACA
>NW_027992753.1:0-201 GCF_054177405.1 Leptonychotes weddellii
TCTTTTTTTTTTTTTAGATTTTTATTTATTTATTTATTAGAGAGCGAGCGAGAGAGAAACAGCGTGAGAGAGGAGAGGGTCAGAGGGAGAAGCAGGCTCCCTGCCGAGCCGGGAGCCCGATGTGGGACTCGATCCCAGGACTCTGGGATCATGACCTGAGCCGAAGGCAGTCGCTTAACCAACTGAGCCACCCAGGCGCCC
>NW_027992754.1:0-201 GCF_054177405.1 Leptonychotes weddellii
CTACAGAACACGGTTAATTTTTCTAAAAAAGCTAGTTGTTTTAAAAAATAATTAGCTGAGGGGCGCCTGGCTGGCTCAGTCGTTAAGCGTCTGCCTTTCGCTCAGGTCACAATCCCAGGGTCCTGGGATCAAGCCCCCATCAGGCTTCTGGCTCCCTGCTCAGCGGGAAGCCTGCTTCTCCCTCTCCCCCCCCCCCCCCCC
>NW_027992755.1:0-201 GCF_054177405.1 Leptonychotes weddellii
AACCTCTCCAGAACCCACAGCGCCATTTGGTGTCCTTTCTCCCACACTGAAGGCTTTGCTCTGGCTTAGCGCTCCAATAATGTTTGTAATTAAAACAACACTTGCATGTCGTATATTTGAAAAGTAAAAGCCAACTTAGAGCTTTTTTTACCCAGAACCGCCCATGACGATCATTTAAGTCAGGTGGTTTTAAAAATTAGA
>NW_027992756.1:0-1031 GCF_054177405.1 Leptonychotes weddellii
TCATTTCGTGTGTGTTTCTGTGAAAGCATGAGGAATGGAACCTGAACGGAACCCGGAGTGAGCAGCGGGCCTGTGAGGAAGGCTGCTGTCGACTCACCTGTTGTTTTAGGGGATTCGCCCTGCTGTGCCCTGTGGGCCTGGATGCCTAGTTACCGGGCTCCTAACACCAAGAATCAATGCTAGGGAGTTACTGCGCTTTAGTGAACATTGCCGTTCCTGAAGCCAGAGGAATTTCACCGTGCTCGTGTAGGAGAGACCGGGGGAAGGGTCCCGTCCGTGAAACGGAGCGAGAAACAGGCCGGTGGGGTGCGTGGGTGTGAGGGGGCAGCGGGGCAGGGGGTGTCTGGAGGAAGGCTTGCTGGGCAAGGCGGGGCGGTGGTGGCAGAGGGAGAAGAAGAGAGGCCGAAGGAGAAAGAAAAAAGCCAAGAAAGTAGCCTCAGAACAAGAGTCCAGGGCACCCAGGAACGGTCTCCCATCCACGTCCTCACCGCATCCGACCGTGCTTAGCTTCCGAGAGCAGGAGAGATGCGCTGCCATCAGGCCACTCGGGCCACAGGCGTGAGAGGCTGCTGCTGCGAGCCGCAGCAGACTGCTCTGGGCCTCTGATCCCCAGCGCGCTCCTCTCGTCAACCCCTCCGCCTGCCCTGGGCTTTGCTCCTGCGTGTCTGCGAGTCTGCCTCGGTGTGAGGTGCCTCCAGCACCTCGGAGTCGCGGAGTCCCGGCGTTCTCCCCTAAGTGTCTCTGGACTTCCCAGCCGGACGGCCCGTGCTGCCTCCGCCACCGCCACTGTGGTTTCGAACGCGAGATGTCTACGGGGGCCGTTCCGTCTTTGAGGCAGGCATGCGGAGTGTACTCAGCTCCCCGAACTCCACAACCGCAGCCCTGGGTCTAGCGTAGCAAGCCACCCCATCTTCCTCAAAGGCAACACGGAGTCCCGAGCGCCACCAGAGAACCTCTTCAGCAGTCCACCCCCGTGGCCCCTCCCCTGCCAACCGCCCCCAACACCCTCCCCCTTAAGCAGAACCGCACCG
>NW_027992757.1:0-201 GCF_054177405.1 Leptonychotes weddellii
TAATATATATATTATGAAACACATGTAATTTTAATTTACTTGCTTAAGTAATTTTCTGCTAATGACATCTCAAAATCCATTGATTTTACAAAATGAATTACAAGTTACATAGAAGCCTAATCTGTATGGCCAGATTGCTCTTATATTTACAGAAAAGCCACATGTGAATACTATTAAATTTTCTATTAAATATAATTAGGC
>NW_027992758.1:0-201 GCF_054177405.1 Leptonychotes weddellii
TTTTTTTTAAAGATTTTATTTATTTATTTGACAGAGAAAGACACAGCGAGAGAGGGAACACAAACGGGGAGTGGGAGAGGGAGAAGCAGACTCCCTGCCGAGCAGGGAGCCCGATGCGGGACTCGATCCCGGGACTCCAGGATCATGACCTGAGCCGAAGGCAGTCGCTTAACCAACTGAGCCACCCAGGCGCCCTACTTT
>NW_027992759.1:0-201 GCF_054177405.1 Leptonychotes weddellii
AACGGCAGGCATGGCAAGCTGCACTGAGGGCCAGACGGGTGCAGCCGCTCTGAGGAATCTGCCTTTATCCAAAAGGCTACGGGAAGCCATCGAGTTTTTTCTAATCTTGCTCTCATTTAAATTATGCCATTAAAACCCCTACCAACTCCCTCCACAACTCACAGTATGTGAGCATGAGTACACACGTTATATCGATAGCCA
>NW_027992760.1:0-201 GCF_054177405.1 Leptonychotes weddellii
GAGAAGATGGACTCTGAAAAACAAACTGAGGGTTCTAGAGGGGAGGGGGGTGGGAGGATGGGTTGGCCTGGTGGTGGGTATTGAGGAGGGCACGTTCTGCATGGAGCACTGGGTGTTGTGCACGAACAATGAATCATGGAACACTTCATCTAGAACTAATGATGTAATGTATGGGGATTAACATAAGAATAAAAAAATAAA
>NW_027992761.1:0-201 GCF_054177405.1 Leptonychotes weddellii
CAATGGACTCTGAAAAACAAACTGAGGGTTCTAGAGGGGAGGGGGGTGGGAGGATGGGTTAGCCTGGTGGTGGGTATTGAGGAGGGCACATTCTGCATGGAGCACTGGGTGTTATGCACAAACAATGAATCATGGAACACTTCATCTAGAACTAATGATGTAATGTATGGGGATTAACATAAGAATAAAAAAAAAAAAAAA
>NW_027992762.1:0-201 GCF_054177405.1 Leptonychotes weddellii
TCTTTTTTTTTTTTATTCTTATGTTAATCCCCATACATTACATCATTAGTTCTAGATGAAGTGTTCCATGATTCATTGTTTGTGCATAACACCCAGTGCTCCATGCAGAATGTGCCCTCCTCAATACCCACCACCAGGCTAACCCATCCTCCCACCCCCCTCCCCTCTAGAACCCTCAGTTTGTTTTTCAGAGTCCATCGT
>NW_027992763.1:0-201 GCF_054177405.1 Leptonychotes weddellii
TATTTTTTTTTTTTTAAAGATTTTATTTATTTATTTGAGAGAGAATGCGAGACAGAGAACATGAGAGGGAGGAGAGTCAGAGGGAGAAGCAGACTCCCTGCCGAGCAGGGAGCCCGATGCGGGACTCGATCCTGGGACTCCAGGATCATGACCTGAGCCGAAGGCAGTCGCTTAACCAACTGAGCCACCCAGGCGCCCCTA
>NW_027992764.1:0-201 GCF_054177405.1 Leptonychotes weddellii
ATCCAAGCCCAAGTCTCATAAGTGGGGTCTGGGATGTATCTCACTCCTAGACTTCTGGTCACTGTTGTCTCTAGGGTCACCTTTCAAGGTCACCACTGTCAGCCCTGGAACCCATATCGCCCCACCTTACCCCCTTGCTACTGACCACTGACCCTGTCTGAGAGTCGGGTTCGGAATCTACCCTCAACTCCATAATGGGCG
>NW_027992765.1:0-201 GCF_054177405.1 Leptonychotes weddellii
TCTTTTTTTTTTTTTTAAAGATTTTATTTATTTATTTGAGAGAGAGAATGAGATAGAGAGAGCATGAGAGGGGGTAGGGTCAGAGGGAGAAGCAGACTCCCTGCTGAGCAGGGAGCCCGATGCGGGACTCGATCCTGGGACTCCAGGATCATGACCTGAGCCGAAGGCAGTTGCTTAACCAACTGAGCCACCCAGGCACCC
>NW_027992766.1:0-201 GCF_054177405.1 Leptonychotes weddellii
AGCCAAGCCCAAGTCTCATAAGTGGGGTCTGGGATGTATCTCACTCCTAGACTTCTGGTCACTGTTGTCTCTAGGGTCACCTTTCAAGGTCACCACTGTCAGCCCTGGAACCCATATCGCCCCACCTTACCCCCTTGCTACTGACCACTGACCCTGTCTGAGAGTCGGGTTCGGAATCTACCCTCAACTCCATAATGGGCG
>NW_027992767.1:0-1031 GCF_054177405.1 Leptonychotes weddellii
GAATTCTCCCACTTTTCTCCTCGGAGAAACCCTGCCCGTCCTACTTTCTGCTTCTGAGACCCCGGCCCCAAGCGGCGGGTCTCGTGGTGGTGGAACGTAGGAGTATGTGTTCTTCTCTGACCTTGGGTTCCTAGCACAGTTGCTGTCTGAGATCTATTTAAACTACTTGCTGGCTCTAGGGCCAGAGCTGAGTTGGACAAAAGGCATCCACTTTGGCTTCCAGACCCATGGAATCTTTTGGCCCTTCAGTAATCAGATTCCTATCCTGTCCCAGCTGACGAGTGAGTAAAGGCAGGAGGGTGAGTCTTTGCGGCAGATAGGACTTGGGACACTCGGGCCGTGGGGCTCCCATGGATGACCTCACGGCACAGCTCACTCTGACCCCAGAGAGCTGGTGAAGGTCATGGACTCTGCGAGGCCCTGGCTGGCGACAGCGCTTCAAGCTTCTTCCTTCTCTGGGAGACAGTGTGGGCAGTCATGTGGCCCGTCAGCCTGTAGCTTCACTGCTGTGTCATATGGTGCTAGGACATCTCTTCATCTTTGTGCCTGGGGTTTCTCATCTGGGAGGAGGGGATCATGTGTCCGCTCCACTGACTGCCACAGGGCGCTGTGAAAATCCTTGGGAGATAAGAAACACATGTCAATGAGTGGGAACTGCTTAAATATAAATGAACATAAATGAAGTAGCTGAGGGCTCGGGGGTCATAGATTAGACCCTTCAGTGGTCATTCGAGGGTTCCTATCCAGAGGAAAAGGAAGTTTCATAGAAATATATTGAAAAATCATTATTAGGTTTTTAGGAAACACCAGTAAGACCATGGTGCCGAGTAGTTAAAAACAAATGGCCCGCTCATGGATCCTATTTGGCTTACACTGTATTTATGTTGCTAGTGTGAAGGGTAAACTCTTTTGTTTTAGCCTAAGTCAGGTATTATGCCTGGATAAAAGGCAAACTTTTATATGGATTATGTAAAATAAAGAGCTGATGCAGCTCTGGTCCCTGGTGGAGATCCGTATCCATTCTCATTTCC
>NW_027992768.1:0-201 GCF_054177405.1 Leptonychotes weddellii
CGCATCAGAGTAAAGTGTAAAGAGGCTGGAGCCATTCAGACCATGTATACTCTTGAAAATATCCTGGCAGGGCTTACCTCCAGGATAGGGACCCACAGTGAAAAAAAAACTGCTAGAAGTGGGTCCAAAACTGAAGGAAAATAAAGGTTAAGAAAAAGAAAGGTCAAAACTAAAGTTGGGAAGAACCTGGAAAGAGAAGGA
>NW_027992769.1:0-201 GCF_054177405.1 Leptonychotes weddellii
GTGTGACTTATCTTGGTTTTAAAGTTGTGTTTCCAGTGCAAATTCCAGCAGAATTTAGGCAAAAGCTGAACAGACATGTATTTTTGTTTGCTAAATGTAGAATGGACAAAACCATTGCATTCTTGTACACTGATTTGAAATGCTGTAAATATTTCCCGATTTGTATTGATTCTCTTTAAATATAAAATGTAAATAAAATAT
>NW_027992770.1:0-201 GCF_054177405.1 Leptonychotes weddellii
TCTTTTTTTTTTTTTTTTAAAGATTTTATTTATTTATTTATTGGAGAGTGAGCGAGAGAGAAACAGCATGAGAGAGGAGAGGGTCAGAGGGAGAAGCAGGCTCCCCGCCGAGCCGGGAGCCCGATGTGGGACTCGATCCCAGGACCCTGGGATCATGACCTGAGCCGAAGGCAGTCGCTTAACCAACTGAGCCACCCAGGC
>NW_027992771.1:0-201 GCF_054177405.1 Leptonychotes weddellii
TTTTTTTTTTTTTTAAAGATTTTATTTATTTATTTGACAGAGAAAGACACAGCGAGAGAGGGAACACAAACGGGGAGTGGGAGAGGGAGAAGCAGACTCCCTGCTGAGCAGGGAGCCCGATGCGGGACTCGATCCCGGGACTCCAGGATCATGACCTGAGCCGAAGGCAGTCGCTTAACCAACTGAGCCACCCAGGCGCCC
>NW_027992772.1:0-201 GCF_054177405.1 Leptonychotes weddellii
TCTGTGTGCACGGGGCTTGGCGATGGGGCACGGCACGGTAGGACACTCCAGCATCACCGTAGCCGGGCGTGTGTCTCCACGGGCCTCGGGCCAGCCTGGACCTGCCCCTTGCCTCCCAAGGGCAGCGGCCAGCAGGCCTGGGCCAGCCGTGGATGGGAGGGTGCGGGCAAGGCCCCTGCTGTTCCCTTCATCCCCCCTCCC
>NW_027992773.1:0-201 GCF_054177405.1 Leptonychotes weddellii
ATGCCAGACTTAACAAGCCCCTCTGCAAATGATTCTCTGTAATGATGACATTTTTCCTTTAGAAAGTTGGTTTCCTCTGTATATAAAAGAAAAATAAAAGATCTAAGAATGATCTATTAATTGCAAAAGTCTGTCCAGGTTTATGTCCTAAGCAGAGGGCAACTCTCTGGAGCGCTTATTCCAGGCCTTTGGGAAGAAACG
>NW_027992774.1:0-201 GCF_054177405.1 Leptonychotes weddellii
GGCTCAGTTGGTTAAGCGACTGCCTTCGGCTCAGGTCATGATCCTGGAGTCCCGGGATCGAGTCCCGCATCGGGCTCCCTGCTCGGCAGGGAGCCTGCTTCTCCCTCTGACCCTTCCCCCTGTCATGTGCTCTCTGTCTCTCTCATTCTCTCTGTCTCAAATAAATAAATAAAATCTTTAAAAAAAAAAAAAAAAAAAAAA
>NW_027992775.1:0-201 GCF_054177405.1 Leptonychotes weddellii
TTGGGCGCCTGGGTGGCTCAGTTGGTTAAGCAACTGCCTTCGGCTCAGGTCATGATCCTGGAGTCCCGGGATCGAGTCCCGCATTGGGCTCCCTGCTCAGCGAGGAGCCTGCTTCTCCCTCTGACCCTCCCCCCTCTCATGTACTCTCTCTCATTCTCGCTCTCTCAAATAAATAAATAAATCTTTAAAAAAAAAAAAAGA
>NW_027992776.1:0-201 GCF_054177405.1 Leptonychotes weddellii
CGGGGCGCCTGGGTGGCTCAGTTGGTTAAGCGACTGCCTTCGGCTCAGGTCATGATCCTGGAGTCCCGGGATCGAGTCCCACATCGGGCTCCCTGCTCGGCAGGGAGTCTGCTTCTCCCTCTGACCCTCCTCCCTCTCATGCTCTCTGTCTCTCATTCTCTCTCTCTCAAATAAATAAATAAAATCTTTAAAAAAAATAAT
>NW_027992777.1:0-201 GCF_054177405.1 Leptonychotes weddellii
AGGAAGACAGCACACCTCTCTCCCCCTTCCTGTGCCAGGGTAGGAGCCTAACCTGAGTGGGCACCAGGATCCACGTGTAAGACCACCTCCTGTCATGAAGACTGAAAATGCATTTTTTTTTCAGGATGAAGCCAATTAGCTAACATGTATTGTCACCCAATTACCAAGTAAATCTAGGGTGATCTGTTTGTGACAGTTGGT
>NW_027992778.1:0-1031 GCF_054177405.1 Leptonychotes weddellii
GGAAGGACACTATATCCTACTTAAAGGATCTATCCAACAAGAAGATCTAACGATTTTAAATATCTATACCCCTAACATGGGAGCAGCTAATTATATAAGCCAATTAATAACAAAATCAAAGAAACACATAGACAATAATACAATAATAGTAGGGGACTTTAACACCCCCCCTCACTGAAATGGACAGATCATCTAAGCAAAAGATCAACAAGGAAATAAAGGCTTTAAATGACACACTGGACCAGATGGACTTCACAGATATATTCAGAACATTCCATCCCAAAGCAGCACAATACACATTCTTCTCTAGTGCACATGGTACATTCTCCAGAATAGATCACACCTTGGGTCACAAATCAGGTCTCAACCACTACGAAAAGATTGGGACCATTCCCTTCATATTTTTGGACCACAATGCTTTGAAACTAGAACTCAATTACAAGAGGAAAGTTGGAAAGAACTCAAATACATGGAAGCTAAAGAGCATCCTACTAAAGAATGGGTCAACCAGGAAATTAAAAAGAATTAAAAAAATTCATGGAAACAAATGAAAATGAAAACACAACTGTTCCAAGTCTTTGGGATGCAGCAAAGGCGGTCCTAAGAGGAAACTATATAGCAATACAAACCTTTCTCAAGAAACAAAAAAGGTTTCCAATACACAACCTATCTCTACACCTAAAGGAGCTGGTGAAAGAACAGCAAATAAAGCCTAAACCCAGCAGGAGAAGAGAAATAATAAAGATCAGAGCAGAAATCAATGAAATAGAAACCAAAAGAACAGTAGAACAGATCAATGAAACTAGGAGCTGGTTCTTTGAAAGAATTAATAAGATTGATAAACCCCTGTCCAGACTTATCAAAAAGAAAAGAGAAAGGACCCAAATAAATAAAATCATGAATGAAAGAGGAGAGATCATAACCAACACCAAAGAAATACAAACAATTATAAGAACATATTATGAGCAACTATATGCCAGCAAGTTAGATAATTTGGAAGAAATGGATGCATTCCTAGAGATGTATAAACT
>NW_027992779.1:0-201 GCF_054177405.1 Leptonychotes weddellii
GGGTGGCTCAGTCGTTAAGCGTCTGCCTTCGGCTCAGGTCATGATCCCAGGGTCCTGGGATCGAGCCCCGCATCGGGCTCCCTGCTCGGCGGGAAGCCTGCTTCTCTCTCTCCCACTCCCCCTGCTTGTGTTCCCTCTCTTACTGTGTCTCTCTGTCAAATAAATAAATAAAATCTTTAAAAAAAAAAAAAAAAAAAAAGA
>NW_027992780.1:0-201 GCF_054177405.1 Leptonychotes weddellii
CTGGGTAGCTCAGTTGGTTAAGCAACTGCCTTCGGCTCAGGTCATGATCCTGGAGTCCTGGGATCGAGTCCCACATCGGGCTCCCGGCTCAGCGGGGAGCCTGCTTCTCCCTCTGACCCTCTCCCCTCTCATGCTATTTCTCTGTCTCTCTCTCTTTCTCTCAAATAAATAAATAAATAAAATCTTAAAAAAAAAAAAAGA
>NW_027992781.1:0-201 GCF_054177405.1 Leptonychotes weddellii
TCTTTTTTTTTTTTTTTTAAAGATTTTATTTATTTATTTGAGACAGAGAGAATGAGATACAGAGAGCATGAGAGGGAGGAGGGTCAGAGGGAGAAGCAGACTCCCTGCCGAGCAGGGAGCCCGATGCGGGACTCGATCCCGGGACTCCAGGATCATGACCTGAGCCAAAGGCAGTCGCTTAACCAACTGAGCCACCCAGGC
>NW_027992782.1:0-201 GCF_054177405.1 Leptonychotes weddellii
TTTTTTTTTTAAAGATTTTATTTATTTATTTGAGACAGAGAGAATGAGAGAGACAGAGAGCACATGAGAGGGGGGAGGGTCAGAGGGAGAAGCAGGCTCCCTGCCAAGCAGGGAGCCCGATGCGGGACTCGATCCCGGGACTCCAGGATCATGACCTGAGCCGAAGGCAGTCGCTTAACCAACTGAGCCACCCAGGCGCCC
>NW_027992783.1:0-201 GCF_054177405.1 Leptonychotes weddellii
TGAGAGACGATGGACTCTGAAAAACAAACAGGGTTCTAGAGGGGAGGAGGGTGGGAGGATGGGTTAGCCTGGTGGTGGGTATTGAGGAGGGCACATTCTGCATGGAGCACTGGGTGTTATGCACAAACAATGAATCATGGAACACTTCATCTAAAACTAATGATGTAATGTATGGGGATTAACATAAGAATAAAAAAAATA
>NW_027992784.1:0-201 GCF_054177405.1 Leptonychotes weddellii
TTTTTTTTTTTTTAAAGATTTTATTTATTTATTTGACAGAGAGAGACACAGCGAGAGAGGGAACACAAGCAGGGGGAGTGGGAGAGGGAGAAGCAGGCTCCCCGTAGAGCAGGGAGCCTGATGTGGGGCTCGATCCCAGGACCCTGAGATCATGACCTGAGCCGAAGGCAGTCGCTTAACCGACTGAGCCACCCAGGCACC
>NW_027992785.1:0-201 GCF_054177405.1 Leptonychotes weddellii
TCTTTCCTGTGGTCATAAAGATGATCTCCTATATTGTTTTCTAAAACATAGATATGGCTTTCAGGGGCGGAGCAAGATGGCGGAGGAGTAGGAGACCTGGATTTCGTCTCCTCTCAGGAATTCAGCTGGATAGGGATCAAACCATTCTGAACACCTACAAACTCAACAGGAGATTGAAGAAAAGAAGAGCAACAACTCTCT
>NW_027992786.1:0-201 GCF_054177405.1 Leptonychotes weddellii
CGCCTGGGTGGCTCAGTTGGTTAAGCGACTGCCTTCGGCTCAGGTCATGATCCTGGAGTCCCTGGATCGAGTCCCGCATCGGGCTCCCTGCTCGGCAGGGAGTCTGCTTCTCCCTCTGACCCTCCTCCCTCTCATGCTCTCTGTCTCTCATTCTCTCTGTCTCAAATAAATAAATAAAATCTTAAAAAAAAAAAAAAAAGA
>NW_027992787.1:0-201 GCF_054177405.1 Leptonychotes weddellii
AATAATGGGTGTGAATTAGGCTATATGTTTTAAAGCTAATTCTATGGTTCATTTAGATATCTATTAATGTAAATTGAATACCTTAAAATTACATATTGGCCTCCATAATTTTCTTTTTTTTTTTTCTTTTTCTTTTTTTTTTTATTCTTATGTTAATCCCCATACATTACATCATTAGTTTTAGATGAAGTGTTCCATGAT
>NW_027992788.1:0-201 GCF_054177405.1 Leptonychotes weddellii
GTTAGCCTGGTGATGGGTATTAAAGAGGGCACATTCTGCATGGAGCACTGGGTGTTATGCACAAACAGTCATGGAACACTACATCTAAAACTAATGATGTAATGTATGGTGATTAACATAACAATAAAAATTTTTTTAAAAAGACCTCGTGTTCTCTTGCTCTGTGTCTGTGATGTGGATACAAATACTCTTTCATCATAT
>NW_027992789.1:0-201 GCF_054177405.1 Leptonychotes weddellii
TTTTTTAAAGATTTTTATTTATTTATTTGACAGAGAGATAGAGAGAGAGCACAAGTAGGCAGAGCGGCAGGCAGAGGGAGAGGGAGAAGCAGGCTCCCCACTGAGCAGGGAGCCGGACGTGGGGCTCGATCCCAGGACCCCAGGATCATGACCTGAGCCGAAGGCAGCCGCTTAACCGACTGAGCCACCCAGGCGCCCCTA
>NW_027992790.1:0-201 GCF_054177405.1 Leptonychotes weddellii
GGGCACGAACAATGAATCATGGAACACTTCATCTAGAACTAATGATGTAATGTATGGGGATTAACATAAGAATAAAAAAAAAAAATTGATTTCCAAATGAAAATGTTCTTGGTCTCTGGGTTATAGGAGGAAGTTAGTTGAAGTGAACTATGAGATGTAGGAACCTCAAACTTTCATTCTGTGCATTATACATATTACAGC
>NW_027992791.1:0-201 GCF_054177405.1 Leptonychotes weddellii
CGCCTGGGTGGCTCAGTTGGTTAAGCGACTGCCTTCGGCTCAGGTCATGATCCTGGAGTCCCGGGATCGAGTCCCACATCGGGCTCCCTGCTCGGCAGGGAGCCTGCTTCTCCCTCTGACCCTCCCCCCTCTCATGTGCTCTCTGTCTCTCTCATTCTCTCTGTCTCAAATAAATAAATAAAATCTTTAAAAAAAAAAAAA
>NW_027992792.1:0-201 GCF_054177405.1 Leptonychotes weddellii
TTTTTTTTTTAAAGATTTTATTTATTTATTTGAGACAGAGAGAATGAGAGAGACAGAGAGCACATGAGAGGGGGGAGGGTCAGAGGGAGAAGCAGGCTCCCTGCCGAGCAGGGAGCCCAATGCGGGACTCGATCCCGGGACTCCAGGATCATGACCTGAGCCGAAGGCAGTCGCTTAACCAACTGAGCCACCCAGGCGCCC
>NW_027992793.1:0-201 GCF_054177405.1 Leptonychotes weddellii
TTTTTTTTTTTTTTAAAGATTTTATTTATTTATTTGACAGAGAAAGACACAGAGAGAGAGGGAACACAAACGGGGAGTGGGAGAGGGAGAAGCAGACCCCCTGCCGAGCAGGGAGCCCGATGCGGGACTCGATCCCGGGACTCCAGGATCATGACCTGAGCCGAAGGCAGTTGCTTAACCAACTGAGCCACCCAGGCGCCC
>NW_027992794.1:0-201 GCF_054177405.1 Leptonychotes weddellii
ATAGAGACAAGTAAAAGGCCATTCTGATATGGACATATATTATAGCAAGAGAAAACAGCACATAAAAAAGTAAATGAATAAAATAATTTCAAGTGACAACCATAAAGAGAAAAAAAAAACAGCTAGAAATAGTGAAATGGACTGGGTACGGATACTTGAATGAGGAAAAGGAACAAAAAAAGGCAAAGTTATTCAGGAAGA
>NW_027992795.1:0-201 GCF_054177405.1 Leptonychotes weddellii
TGTTAATCCCCATACATTACATCATTAGTTTTAGATGAAGTGTTCCATGATTCATTGTTTGTGCATAACACCCAGTGCTCCATGCAGAACGTGCCCTCCTCAATACCCACCACCAGGCTAACCCATCCCCCCACCCCCCTCCCCTCTAGAACCCTGTTTGTTTTTCAGAGTCCATCGTCTCTCATGGTTCGTCTACCCCTC
>NW_027992796.1:0-201 GCF_054177405.1 Leptonychotes weddellii
GGTGGCTCAGTTGGTTAAGCGACTGCCTTCGGCTCAGGTCATGATCCTGGAGTCCCTGGATCGAGTCCCGCATCGGGCTCCCTGCTCGGCAGGGAGCCTGCTTCTCCCTCTGATCCTCCCCCCTCTCATGTGCTCTCTCTCTCTCATTCTCTCTGTCTCAAATAAATAAATAAAATCTTTAAAAAAAAAAAAAAAAAAAAA
>NW_027992797.1:0-201 GCF_054177405.1 Leptonychotes weddellii
TTCTTTTTTTTTTTTTTTAAAGATTTTATTTATTTATTTGAGACAGAGAGAATGAGAGACAGAGAGCATGAGAGGGAGGAGGGTCAGAGGGAGAAGCAGACTCCCTGCCGAGCAGGGAGCCTGATGCGGGACTCGATCCAGGGACTCCAGGATCATGACCTGAGCCGAAGGCAGTCGCTTAACCAACTGAGCCACCCAGGC
>NW_027992798.1:0-12183 GCF_054177405.1 Leptonychotes weddellii
TTTTTTTTTTTTAATTTTATTTATTTATTTGACAGAGAGAGACACAGTGAGAGAGGGAACACAAGCAGGGGAAGTGAGAGAGGGAGAAGCAGGCTTCCCGCGGAGCAGGGAGCCCGATGCGGGGCTCGATCCCAGGACCCCGGGATCATGACCTGAGCCGAAGGCAGACGCTTAACGACTGAGCCACCCAGGCGCCCCTCATGTTTTCTTTAGAACACATGTTAGTGAAAATAATGTGAAACTCATTATTCCTGGCATTGCACAGAGCAGTGCCTTAGTAAGTTAGGAACACCATTTTCTAGGGCATGAGAGATATAATTGATGAGTCTACCCCAGCATTCTAAAGCCTGCATAATTTTTGAAATGGAATTTTCTGCAATTAGTACTTCATCTATTTCCACAAGAGTAACAAATCTGATCTGGTTTAGCATAAGAGCATGTAACAGGGTTTAACAAAAAAAGATTAGTAATTGTGTAAAGTCCATTGAAAGGGATAATTCTAAGTATCGTTGTCTAAAATTTTCATAAATTATAAGCACAATGGGAATGAATTGGAAGGATTCTGGTGCATCTTCCATGATCCAAGGTGAGTGGACAAATAGCATTTTGAAAGAGAAGGAACTTAAAAAGAAGAATCTGGGGAATACAACAAGACGTTTATATTAACCTATGAAGTTCTGCCATTGATTTGACATAAATCTTAATTCTATTTTCTCTGAGTCTTAGTCAAATTTCCAGGAAAAAGGAAAGTTGACTTGTTTAGATCAGATATACATTCTCAGTCTAGTTATCTATATTTGGGGAAGAAAAGAGGAAGGTCACACAGCAGAAGCTTATTGACAATGACAGTACGTTATCGGTGGAGAGGTTGAGACCATGCTCAAATGACTGCCTTCTATACAGTTTAAAGGAAAGCTTCTATTCACATATTCCTCAGGGAAAACACTGAGAATTGTATTTACCACATCTTTGCAAGCTACATTGTGTTCTTTTATTTCCTTGGTCCAATTTATCTGAATGTTTACTATTTTTTTTCTCATAAACTTTGCAGATTTTTGAAAATAATAAACTGCCTTTTGTTCCATTTGCTTACTTTTCTATTTTTTTTTTTTTAAGATTTTCTTTATTTATTTGACAGAGACACAGCGAGAGAGGGAACACAAGCAGGGGGAGTGGGAGAGGGAGAAGCAGGCTTCTCGCCGAGCAGGGAGCCCGATGTGGGGCTCGATCCCAGGACCCTGGGATGGTGACCTGGGCCGAAGGCAGACGCTTAACGACTGAGCCACCCAGGCGCCACCCCCCCATTTGCCTCCTTTTCTAGAAAATTATTTCATTGTCCCCTCCCAGCTGCCCCACATCTCTGATGTTTATCAATGCTATCAGTATCATTTTTTCATATTTATAAACATATCATTTCTGATTTTTCTCCTGAGATTGCTCAGCTAGCATGATGTGTCCACCTGCTTGGATCAGCCCTGATGGATCACGAAGTCTACTGCACAGCTGTAATCTGGTGACTTCCTTGATCTCTTATCCTTATACTTCTCTTAGTTGCTATCTTTGTAGAAATCTGTGGAACCCCATATAGGACAAATATCTCTTGTTTCCTAGATTTCATGTTTTGCTCTTTTGTATTTATTTTCTTTTTTGCAGCATAATACAAACTGAAGTGAATATTTAGGCAGAGTTCATAATAGGACAATTTTAAGTTTTTACATGTTTTTATCATCATTCCTGACTGGAATAAGAATTGAAATAAAAATTTTCAGCCAGAATATTGAAGGCATCATTTTGTTGCCTTATAATTTTTTTTGATAATTTTTCTAAACTGGTAATGGGGTGCCTGGTTGGCTTAGTCCATTAAGTGTCTGCCTTCTGCTCTGGTCAAGATCCCACAGTCCTGGGATCCAGTCTTGCATCAGGCTCCCCGCTCAGCGGGGAGTCTGCTTCTTCCTCTGCCTGCCATTCCCCCTGCTTGTGCTCTCTCTGTCTCTCTCTCAAATAAATAAGTAAAATCTTTGAAAAATTAAAAAAAATAAACTGGCATTTTGTCTTCACTATACAGTACTCATATTGTGGGTAGTATATCCACAAATATAACAGACAATAAGGACTCTTTGCCCAGTGCTTTCTAACAAGACATATTCTGCCTGGATGTGAGAGCTTTACGTGCAATATACAGTCATGCTCTTCTATTTCCAGAAACATCAATCAAGTAAATATTGAATATTGTTTTATGATATCCAGTAGGTTGTATAATTATCAATTGGTATCAAAGATAAACCAATCAAAAGTAGATATTAAATTTAAAAGATACCCAAGAAAGGTAACATCCCAGTAATAAGAGTTCTAAAAAAGGAAGTGAGAAAATGGAGAATGGAAAATATCTCAAAAGGATCTTCATTTACTTGTGAATTTGAGAAAAGCATAGCTGATGAAGATGGCCTCTTCATCTTGATCCCCAAGTCTATCTTTTTTATCTTCACAATAAGTCATATCTTTTCTCTAGTTTATATTACAAACCAGAGAGTCTACATCTTTTTTGTTAGGACATAAAGTTTCTACATCTTTTATTTCTTTCTTAGTTATCCCATACTGTGTATCCACATGATAACCAGCTCAATTAAAACTATCATCATCCTGCACTGAAATAATGACATGTTCTCATAAATGTCATTTTTGCAACAAAGTTATTCCTTCTAGTTACTTCTCTGTCAACACTATTCTTATTCTAAATTGCAAATATTAGTTAATAACACTTCAGTATATCTCTGTGCCCTAAATACACAGCTTTGATTTTTTAGAACACTTCATAAGGCCTTTTAATGACACAGTCCTTGATTAAGTGCCAAGAATTCCTGCATAGTATTCCTTGCCCTTCTCAGTGCCTTTACATACCAGCCTTAAACAGTAACTTAAACTCTTTGAATGTTCTGTTGTCCACCTTGTCTATTTCCTCTAAGCGTTCCTACCAATGAATTGATAGATCTTCCCTCATCATTCTTATTTAAGCTAATTCC
This sequence comes from Leptonychotes weddellii, assembly GCF_054177405.1. Lineage (NCBI taxonomy): Eukaryota > Metazoa > Chordata > Mammalia > Carnivora > Phocidae > Leptonychotes > Leptonychotes weddellii. Next base: position 3,021 of record NW_027992798.1, read on the forward strand.
TACTCTTACTAATCTTTCAATTGATAATAATTCTCCAAAAAACATCTTGAAAGATGACCAGACTTAGGGCTTTGGGTATATCCTTTACTTACCCAAAGAAACTTTCCTAATATGCTCTTTTGTGATTGAAGTTTCTCACTAAACTGTTGGTTCCACTAAATTTTGAGTCATTTGAAAGTAGAAATTGTGTTTACTTCATCTTGGACTAACAGCAGGTACAGACATGTGGCATAAGGTAGGTGTGAAATAAGTATATGTTGAATAAATAGGCAGATGAAAAAAGTGGCAAATTCTCAACCTTTTTCTTTATTTATAGAAAAAATACACTAGCAATGCATACACTGCTGCTGAGATCAATCCTACCAAGGAAACAATAACAATTTCTTAAACAGAATCAAATGAGCTTTGCATTTGGAAAGTTTAGAAGGATTTTCATTGTTATTTTTTCCACTGTGATATCCATTGTAGTACCAGCTGAAAATGTTAAAGTGGTTCTGTAAATGAATCTGAAATTTGCAGTTTTGGTTGGAAATGACACATTTCATATTTTCAAGGTATTATAGCCAGGCAGTAATTGCTCACAGTATTAGTCTTCCATAATACATTGACATCTTGCTGTGGATTACTCATTTCACTAAATGACACAGTGTTCCTACTGTCAGCTCACAGTGTTTACACAAGAGATGTACCTCAACAACTTAAAATTATCTTACCGAGCTAAGGAAGTTTTATATTGGAGATTATATAACAGTTCTGAAGATAACTTCTAACTTTGCTTATTTAATCAGGCAAATAAAATATATTCAGAATTGAATAAAGCATTGGAGAAAGGGGCTCTGAATTTCCTTTCAATCTTGAGATTTTCTTTAGTAAATACTGTGCATATGAACAGAATTACTGTAAGGGCCCCGAGACTCTCATCAGTTTTAGCTCCAGCACATGAATAAGTAAGTTTGAAAGCATTTTCATCTGCTTCCTGGAACTCCCAACAATCCTATATGTGAAAGCCAAAGAACTTTTGTCCTCTTTGTGTCTAGTAGTAAACGGAAGGTATCTTATGATGCTTTCTATACTTTGAGCACTTGATTTCCTGGTAAATACTTAGTGACCTACTTTTAACAGATTATAAGATCTGATTATACAAGCCCTTCTTCCTCTTTCCTTTTCTTAAGTAATTTTTTTTTTTTTTGCATTTTAGATCTGTTGTACACTTAAAAGAGAAATAATAAACATGAACTAAAATCCCATCATTACTGAAGAATATAAATCCAAAAATACTTAGAGTTCTTGGAATTTTTTCTTTATCTTTCTCTGGGTAATTTTTCTATTATATCAGTATTTATTTACAGCATAAACTAATTTAATCATAGCTTGGAAATAATAATTGCACAGAATAATAACTATGTGCATGCTGCTAACTCAAAATTTCTCTAGGTTCTTGGCAGCTTTTTAGACCTTCAGGATTTTCATTTTATATCCAGTTTTTATTCATGTTTTTATGCAGTTAGCATATTTTATTGTTCCCAGAGCTCCATACAATATGCAATTGCAGTTAGATAGGTATATATCAAATGGTGTTAGAATCTAAGAAGTTAAAGTATGCAAACGCTTCCTGGGTTAGTTTAACACCAATTTAGAAGGGAACTATTTATAAAAAAGTTTGATGTGCATAGAACCCAATGCTTAGAATATTTACACAAATACATAACTTGGAAAACAAAGCAAAGCAAAGTGCATCTTATTAAATTGTAGCAACAAAGATTTATGGGATGAAGAGAATCGCTGAATCTCTGTATGTGTCTCTGGCTTAAATATCTGAGAGCTAAAATTACAATCTTAATATATATAATATAATAATAATAATACAAGCTTAACTTTTATGTGTTAAGGGCCTTTCCAGTATTTAAATCATCACATCAAGCCCCAAGTGATAAATATCCCCTGCATCATAGTAGTAAAATTAATTTATTTACAAAGTCTTAATGAACCATGAACTTTGGAGATCAGCAACTTTTTGAAATGTTTCCATATGTTGTACAGCATTCCGAATTTGCCATCCTCCATGTTATGCTAACTGAAATTCCAGTACTGTCTTTCAGTGTTTTATAATATCCACAATGTAGGCTGGATGTGTATTTTTGTTTTTACGAAAATTTAAATCCCCCCCTCCCCCACCGCATCAGCCATGTCATAGTACCTTTGTGTCTCAGATTCACAATCTGTAATCTTGTGAAAACAACCCAGTCTTACCACTCACAGTAGACATTGCTTTTTGACCTTTCAACCCTAACTTACAGCATCTTTGCACTTCTGTCTTTCTGTAATGCTGCCTTAGATTTTTATATAGCTTGACACCACTCTCAACTATATGGATAGACCTGAGTGACCGAGAAATCATAGTAGCCCATCACTCTTAGAGGAAATTCACATGAATTGGTTCAGAGTGAAGCCCAGGATATATATTCAGAGTTGGGAAAGAAAAACTTTTCCTTTTAAAAGTAAGAATATTTTGGGGCGCCTGGGTGGCTCAGTCGTTAAGAGTCTGCCTTTGGCTCAGGTCATGATCCCAGGGTCCTGGGATCGAGTCCCGCATCGGGCTCCCTGCTCAGCGGGAAGCCTGCTTCTCCCTCTCCCGCTCCCCCTGCTTGTGTTCCCTCTCTCGCCGTGTCTCTCTCTGTCAAATAAATAAAATTAAAACAAAAAGTAAGAATATTTTGATATGATGTTTGAAAGTGGTTCTGCTGTTTCTTGGAAGTCCACCTAAGGCCGGATACACACATGGAGAATGGCAGATCTATGACGAATTTTTCAGAGATTCAAAACTTTTTGTAATGTGTAACATTTGGGTCAAATGGTGTTTAAATTTGGATACACTCTTGAACTTTACTGTTACTTAAACTGATAAATTATGTTTCTTGATTAAGCCTGTTTAATTCCAATTTCTATTACTAATAGCAAAATGCTTTAAAAAAACTGATATACTATTTTCATTTTTTAATTTTTTTAATGGTATGATGGTAATCACCAGAAAATGAGTTTTCTATGTAGGAAGGTGACTAATCCATGTAGCAAAAATAGTAGGATAACAATAATTAAAGAAAAGAAAAGAAAAAAAATGATCATCCTTTGTGAAAGAAGAAGTTTCTTTCATTTTGGCTAAAATGAAAACTGCATATGGAAAGAGAATAGAAGTAGTTAAGTAACAGGAGACATTGCATTTATATCATCTTTCGTTAGCATCTTCTACTGTTTGTTTTCTGTTTTGCTTTCAGTTAAAATTGTTGTCACTTCAACTCTGGAATTAACTTGACCTACTTTTAATTATCACTCAGGCAATATAAGTATTCTGATCACACTTGATCATAGATTTCCATAAATTAACTGATAACAAGAATAAGAAAAACTAAGATTCTATGGACTATATGTTGCTTTAGTTAGGAATATCTTACAAAGAAATGGTTCATATCTATCTCTTTGTCTGTTTATTTATCTATCATCTATCTATCTTTCTATCTATCTATCTATCTATCTAGCCATCTATCTATCTGGACATCTATCTATCATCTTTCCTGCCTATCTACCTATCTGTATATATATATATATATATATACACATATATATATGTATATATATATATATGATTTAAACAAAATCAGTGAATCATCTTTATTTTCAGATGAGTTGATTACTTATAAAGATAATGCAAAAGAAGCTATATGAAAAACAAAATCTTTGAATACTTAAATGAATTGGGCAAATTCATGTTCATGGATTGGAACATTCAATAAATAAATTTATTTATATTTTCTTTATTTCATTAATCAGTATATTTTATAATTTTCCACATCTAGATATCATATATATATTTCTACAGAAGCAATTCATTTTTTGATATGTATTTAATTTTTTTAATCTTGGAAACAGATGTCTTACTACCTGTCACTTCCTTTTGAAGTGGAAATTACTTGATTTACATCTTTTTTTTTTAAATGTTTTATTTATTTATTTGACAGAGAGAGACACAGCGAGAGAGGGAACACAAGCAGGGGGAGTGGGAGAGGGAGAAGCAGGCTTCCCGCGGAGCAGGGAGCCCGATGTGGGGCTCGATCCCAGCACCCTGGGATCATGACCTGAGCCGAAGGCAGACTCTTAACGACTGAGCCACCCAGGTGCCCCACTTGATTTACATCTTTTCCAGGATTTTCAATTGTGCTTACTCATATGGGATATTGTATAAGCTAGCTCACTGTTCTGAGGCATATCCTTTATTCTGGAAAAGTGGTATAAATATAGCCTTAAATAAGAAAATTTATTTTTAAGAAAATTTATTTTTAAAAAAGAAAATCTGGTTCTGCTTATTTAATCATTAATTTTAGTAGTTATCAGATTATAGGGCCAAGGGCTTATTGCAGCATATTTTCCTTGAATAGGTGACTTATGTACATTTATAAGTGACGAATATTTTGAGTTTAGGCTACTGCTAGTATACTCTATTGTAAAATGAAGAGAAACACGGGAATTGGAATGGAATAAGACATCTCCCACTAAGGGCAGGCGAAGTACTGAGTTGTGAGACTTTTGATTGGAGGGCCTGAGAAGGGATTTGATGGTAGATAAAGCACAGGATCCAAAGGGTTAAGATAATAACATTTTATATTTTAATATTCATAGTAGAAATTCAAGAAACTATAGTGAGGGACCCAAAAAGGTAAATAGAATAGATTGTGCTTATCAACATATGCCATTGGGTAGTAGGATCCTATTTTCAGGAATGAGTCTTGCCAGAAAAAAAAAGAGTATTACGTCTTAAATTGGCTGATTGTCTAACAAGGACTTGTGAACAAGGAATAGTTAGCTTTGTAGTTATCACAACTATGGCAAAGGAAAAAAAAAATCCTACTAGCAATAACTGATAGTACCAGATCTGCCTGATTATAGCCTGGATTACTATGAAGACAGACTTAGTTTATAAGATATCCATCATATTATCATCTCATAATACATTGCAACATTTTTCTTTTAATGGAACTGGGGTCAAGGGATAAGTTTTCAATTCATTCCAGGTGTGGAGCCTGGAAGCCTGTGTAATTTGAGGCCCAGGCAAGGGGGTGATTGCCTGTGGACAGACACTTCTAAGGAGGCTGGGAATTGATTTACATCACACTGGGTTGGAAAATATATTTTGATAAATAATTTTCTGAAGTGTTGTAATTAAAATAAAAAGAGGTCAATTTCTGTTAAAATGGCTTATAGTATCAAATTATAATTTTATTTGAATAACTAAGAGGCTGAGGTTTGGAATGTATTTAATCACTTTGGAGTTGCTTTTTTTGTATAGTAGATTAGAAAAATTTTCAGATGCTTAACATTATTTTCTAAATTATGAAGTAAGAACGATAGGATTCATTTTCAAGTGTCAAATCATGAGACATGGTTAAGTTTGCACCTAAAAAATATTAAACTATTTTCACAGCCAGCTGTACATTACTTGTCCCATTATGTAACATTTACATTGGAAGTTATTAAACATTTTAAATAAAAACATACAAGCAATGCATTGCTTAGACTCATGGTTCTTATGATATCATGTGATTTAGATGTGATTATTTAAAAAGAAAAAAAATGGCAGTGCACAATTTTGGACTTCAAGTTATATTACAAAGCTATAGTGATCAAAACAGTATGGTACTGACATAAAAATAGACATAGAGATCAGTGGAACAGAATAGAAAAGTGAGAAATGAATCCAGAATTACTCTGAGAAAGCAAGAAAGAATATCCAATGGGAAAAAGTCTCTTCAACAAATGGTGTTGGGAAAACTGGACAGCAACATGCCAAAGAATGAAACTGGACCACTTTTTTACACAATACACAAAAAGTTCAAAATGGATTAAAGACCTAAAAGTGAGACAGGAAACCATAAAACTCCAGAGGAGAACACAGGCAGTAATCTCTTGGACATTAGTTGTAGCAACTTCTTTCCAGAGATTTCTCTTGAGGCAACGGAAACAAAAGCAAAAATAAACTATTGGGACTGCATCAAAACAGAATGCTTCTGGGGTGCCTGGTGGCTCAATCGGTTAAGGGTCTGGCTCTTGATTTCGATTGGGTCATGATCTCTGGGTCCTGGGATCAAGCCCCACATCAGGCTCCCCACTCAGTGGGGAATCTTCTTGTCTCCCTCTCCCTTTACTTGCTCTCTCTGTCTCTCTCTCTCAAACAAATAAAATAAAATCTTAAAAAAAATAATATCCTTCTGCACAGCAAAGGAAACAGTCAACAAAACTAAAAGGTAACGTACAGGCTGGGAGAAGATATTTGCAAATGTCTTATCTGATAATAAAGGGTTGGTGTCCAAAATATATGAAGAACTCAAACTCAACAATCCCAAACCAAATAATCCAGTTAAAAAATGAGCAGAACACATGAATAGATACTCTTCCAAAGAAAACATACAGATGGCCAATAGACACATGAAAAGATGCTCATCGTCACTGATCATCAAAGAAATACAAAACAAAGCTACAATAAGATACCACCTCACACCTGTCAGAATGGCTAAAATCAAAAACAAACAGGAGGTATTGGATGCAGAGAAAGGGGGACCTTCTTACACTGTTGGTGGGAATGCAAACTGGTGCAGCTACTGTGGAAAACAGTATGGAGGTGCCTCAAAAAGTTAAAAATAGAACTACCTTACGATCCAGCAATTGCACTACTGGTATTTGCCAAAAGAATACAAAAATACTAATTCAGAGGGATATATACACCCTGATGTTTATAGCAGCGTTATCTACAATAGCCAAATTATGGAAACATCCCAAGTATCCATCGACTAATGAATGGATAAAGATATACTCTGGGGGCGCCTGGGTGGCTCAGTCGTTAAGCATCTGCCTTCGGCTCAGGTTATGATCCCGGGGTCCTGGGATCGAGTCCCACATCGGGCTCCCTGCTCCGCAGGAAGCCTGCTTCTCCCTCTCCCACTCCCCCTGCTTGTGTTCCCTCTCTCGCTGTGTCTCTCTTTGTCAAATAAATAAATAAAATCTTAAAAAAAAATATATATACTCTGTGTACACACACACACACACACACACACAAAGAGGAATATTACTCAACCATGAAAAGAATGAAATCTTGTCATTTGCAATGATGGGAATGGAGTACACTAAGTGAAATAAGTATGCTAAGTGAAATATGTCAGTCAGAAAAAGATAAATACCATTTGATTTCACTCATATGTGGAATTTAAAAAACAAAACGAACAAGCAAAGGAAAAAAGAAAGAGACAGAAGCCAACCAAGAAAGAGACTCTTAAGTATAGAGAACAAATTGATGGCTACCAGAGGGGAGGTGAGTGGAGGTATGGGTGAAATAGGTGTTGGGGATTAAGGAGTGCACTTGTTGTAATGAGCACCTGGTGCTGTATGGAAGTGTTGAATCACTAGATTGTACACCTGAAACTAGTATCACAGAACATGTTAACACGTTTAAATAAAATCTTAAAATGCGGTGCAGATTTTTGTGTATACACACATGGTATCCTTAGATTCGGTTTTGATTTGGGTTGAAGTGGTTTTTACATTTTGTTCATTTTATTCTTGAGAATATGTTCAAAATGAAAATGGAGCAATTATATATTTGGCAAATGTGTCTAATTTTATGCTAATGCTGGGTAAGTAACATGATCCCCAGTTATCTTTTTTCCACTACATACTAGGTGAAATCATACAATAAATCTATGTTTAATGTGTCCTTTGAGATCTGAAGCTGCTTAAACCTGAAGAAAGAAAAACTAGATTATTGCAGCATGGAACTGGTTATAGAAAAAAGTCTATGATCTTTACATGAGGTGCATTCCTCAATCTGTAATTCAGAATAAAAACAGGATGTGTGGGAATCATACTAAACCCATATATTCCTTAAATCACTGTCATGTTCTTTTTGAGAAATATCTATAATTCAGATAATTATAGGCTAGTATAAGCCATCTCTTTCTTCTTTTGTATCCCAGTAACCAAGTGATTTATAACAACGAGAGCAAGTTTTGTTACTCATGTTGGAAATACTTCACATGAGCAAATATTTTTTTCTTTTCTTGTCCTTTTTTTTTTTTTAAGCAGGCATAGAATCATCATTCAGGCTTTCTGTAAATTTGGGGTACTTCTGCTTTCCCTTGTATAAAAGATATGTTTGAAAGCAAATGAAATTACTTAATGGGAGATAAGTAATTTTCCAGTCACATTAGGAAATAGGATCCACCTTTATGTAGGGGACACAAATGTTACTCTTGAGCTGCAGTGCTCCTTGCAAGGTGCTGGACACTCCCATTCACATCAAGGGTAAAGTGCCTATAAAATTCTAACCAGCTATATATCATAAACATCACTCATTTTACCACTGAAAAATTATTGTAATTAATGAGCCCTCTAGTGCATATTAAAATAGCGGTAGTTGAAGTGTGCCCTGTAGTTGCCTTTGATGTGTGCTTGTGTTTAAGGTCATTTCCGATGTTAACAAATCCTGGTGTGTGTTTTCCTGATTTGGAAACATCAAAGGTTAGCTGATTCACTCTTTGACCATAGATGAGTTTACCAAATAATATACTCTTGGTTTGTAAAATAATATTACTTTAATTCCTGGATTAAGTTAGGGAAGGGAGAACAAAGATTTTGGAATGGTAGCCTAGAATAAGTAACACCAGAACCTGAACATTCTTTGTTACCATCCTGGCTATATTTTATCAGTGGAATTCCATTACTTCCTCTTAATTATTTATGAGGACATGCTCATAGACTCAATATTTTTTTCCACAAAGAAAATTATATTTACAGAGAATCAGTCACTTTTTCAGGTACAAGTCTAGTTCTCTGATGCATCTTTTCTTTTTTTTTTTTTTATTCTTATGTTAATCCCCATACATTACATCATTAGTTTTAGATGAAGTGTTCCATGATTCATTGTTTGTGCATAACACCCAGTGCTCCATGCAGAACGTGCCCTCCTCAATACCCACCACCAGGCTAACCCATCCCCCCAACCCCCTCCCCTCTAGAACCCTGTTTGTTTTTCAGAGTCCATCGTCTCTCATGGTTCGTCTACCCCTCCGATTTCCCCCGCTTCATTCTTCTCCTCCCGCTACCTTCTTCTTCTTCCTTTTTT
>NW_027992799.1:0-1031 GCF_054177405.1 Leptonychotes weddellii
AGTGAGAATCTTTTTAGTCGCTGTAGACACTGGCTCAGCCATCAGTCCCGACGCATCTGGTCATTTTGGAGAAGGCACCGAAAGGTAACACAAAAGAGCCCAAGGCAGGCCAATTCAGGCTGGGACAAAATTGTGATTCCACCTGAGCAGCGCCGCACCTCTTGTCCCTCATCGTGTGTGTGTGTCTTTGTGTGTGTGTGTGTGTGTGTCTGTGTGTGTCTATGTTGAAGTGACAGTAGTTTACCATTTCACCCCTAAAACCAATTGTACTTTTAAGCCTAGAACCTTTTTCTAGGTGGACACTCAAGTCCCTTCTCTTGCACAAGTTCCTCAAGAGATGGGAGTCTCTGGTCTGAGCGCCAGACCCTGATCTTCCCGGCGGTTCATGGTGTTGAAGCTGACTACATTGCATCTACCTGGTGGGAAAAGGAATTGGCCCTGTCCCTGGATGACGCCTGCATGATGCTGATGCTCAAAGAAGGCACAATGGAGAATTTCATACAGTACCTGGTACCATCCTTCCCAGATAGAAACAACTCAAACATCACAACCATTTTCTGCATATACTAGGTGTTCATTTCAGCCCAACAGGTCCTGGGCCAGCAGTTCCAACAGGTGAATGCCCACCCCGTGCACAGCACAGGGGTGAGCCTCCCATCTACTAGTTGTCTTGGGAATGTCACTGCACTTCTCTGACCTTCACTTTCTTCTTCTGAAAAGTAGGGTGGTTAAGAGGATAAACCTCATAGGGTTACTCTAAGAAATCATGGAGGAAACATGGCATAGGCTTATCTGGTGCCTGGCTCCGTGGAAAAGGCTGCTGGACATGCTAGGCATCTTCATTGTTCATAGTTCTCTCTCTCCAGGGAAGAAGCTCTCAACATCAACCCTCACAGGCCTGTGGCCCTTCTGGGTTTACAAAAGGAAATGGAAAGTAGGCAGTTTTCCTATCTGCAAAGGACTTCAAGATTCCATCTAGCTGGTCCTGGTACTTGTCCTTTATGTGACCAGATTAGGGGGTCACTGGGGAC
>NW_027992800.1:0-201 GCF_054177405.1 Leptonychotes weddellii
ACTTAATGCACGATGCATTATTTAGTTGTGAGAAAGGAGAAGATGCCCAGCTTTCCCTCCAGCTTCCTCTCTTTGGCAGTTTGTGTGACCATAAATCAAACACAGGCAAGTCGTAAAGTCACTGTGCTGTTTTTTAAACTTTTATAACTCTGGTGTCAGAGGTGGTAGAAATTATTTGTAAATGGCATGCAAATCAAATGT
>NW_027992801.1:0-201 GCF_054177405.1 Leptonychotes weddellii
TCTTATGTTAATTCCCATACATTACATCATTAGTTCTAGATAAAGTGTTCCATGATTCATTGTTCGTGCACAACACCCAGTGCTCCATGCAGAACGTGCCCTCCTCAATACCCACCACCAGGCCAACCCATCCTCCCACCCCCCTCCCCTCTAGAACCCTCAGTTTGTTTTTCAGAGTCCATCGTCTCTCATGGTTCGTCC
>NW_027992802.1:0-201 GCF_054177405.1 Leptonychotes weddellii
TATTTTTTTTTTTTAAAGATTTTATTTATTTATTTGAGAGAGAGAGAATGAGAGAGAGCAAGCACATGAGAGGGGGGAGGGTCAGAGGGAGAAGCAGACTCCCTGCCGAGCAGGGAGCCCGATGCGGGACTCGATCCAGGGACTCCAGGATCATGACCTGAGCCGAAGGCAGTCGCTTAACCAACTGAGCCACCCAGGCGC
>NW_027992803.1:0-201 GCF_054177405.1 Leptonychotes weddellii
ACAGAGACAAGTAAAAGGCCATTCTGATATGGACATATATTATAGCAAGAGAAAACAGCACATAAAAAAGTAAATGAATAAAATAATTTCAAGTGACAACCATAAAGAGAAAAAAAAAACAGCTAGAAATAGTGAAATGGACTGGGTACGGATACTTGAATGAGGAAAAGGAACAAAAAAAGGCAAAGTTATTCAGGAATA
>NW_027992804.1:0-201 GCF_054177405.1 Leptonychotes weddellii
GGAGGGAGCCCAATGCGGGGCTCAATCCCAGGACCCTGGGATCATGACCTGAGCCGAAGGCAGACGCTTAATGACTGAGCCACCCAGGCACCCTTCAAATCTATTTTTTAATGTATTGTTTTACTTTATTATGATTATCGCTGGCCCTTTCTGGTGATTACATTTCTATTTAAATATTTTATTCCTTTTAAAATTCTGTAT
>NW_027992805.1:0-201 GCF_054177405.1 Leptonychotes weddellii
GCTGAGTAGTATTCCACTGTATGGATGTACCAGTGTTTTTTTTAATCCATTTCACCAGTTGAAGGACAAGTGGCTTGTTTCCAGTCTGGGGTGATTATAACTAAGGCAGCTGAATATTCTCATACAGGTTTCTATGCAAGCATGTTTTCATTTTACTTGGATTGATGAGCTGTATGGTAAATATATGTTTAACTTTATAAT
>NW_027992806.1:0-201 GCF_054177405.1 Leptonychotes weddellii
GACAGAGAGACACAGCGATAGAGGGAACATAAGCAGGGGGAGTGGGAGAGGGAGAAGCAGGCTTCCCGCGGAGCAGGGAGCCCAACGCGGGGCTCGATCCCAGGACCCTGCGATCATGACCTGAGCCCAAGGCAGACGCTTGACGCCTGAGCCACCCAGGTGCCCCTAGTGTTTTCTTTAGAAGACTTTTAATCACTGCTT
>NW_027992807.1:0-201 GCF_054177405.1 Leptonychotes weddellii
ATAAATATATATATGAAAAAAATGAAAGAAAAAACCAATGGGATGATTAATCCAATGTTTCGTATCATGGTTACTTTTTTTTTTTTTTTTTAAAGATTTTATTTATTTATTTGAGAGAGAGAGAATGAGAGAGAGCAAGCACATGAGAGGGGGGAGGGTCAGAGGGAGAAGCAGACTCCCTGCCGAGCAGGGAGCCCGACG
>NW_027992808.1:0-201 GCF_054177405.1 Leptonychotes weddellii
TGCTCTGTTAAGCGCTGTGAATTGTGCAGGACTGTTGAATCTCAGATCTGTACCTCTGAGACAAATAATGCAAGATATGTTAAGAAAAAAAAAGAAGAAGAAGGTAGCGGGAGGGGAGGAATGAAGCGGGGGAAATCGGAGGGGTGGACGAACCATGAGAGAAGATGGACTCTGAAAAACAAACTGAGGGTTCTAGAGGGG
>NW_027992809.1:0-201 GCF_054177405.1 Leptonychotes weddellii
TTTTTTTTTTTTAAAGATTTTATTTATTTATTTGACAGAGACAGAGACAGCGAGAGCAGGAACACAAGCAGGGGGAGTGGGAGAGGGAGAAGCAGGCTTCCCGCTGAGCCGGGAGCCCGATGTGGGACTCGATCCCAGGACCCTGGGATCATGACCTGAGCTGAAGGCAGTCGCTTAACCAACTGAGCCACCCAGGCGCCC
>NW_027992810.1:0-1031 GCF_054177405.1 Leptonychotes weddellii
TTTATCCTCAAATTTTAATACTTTAAATTATAATTTGTGTCTAAATTACAGGATGTGTCTAATTATAGAATGCTTTTCTCAGTGATTTTTCTGGAACGTGATGAGTTCTTTGAATCTCTACATGCAGATCTTTCTTTGGTCCCCCCAAATCTTTATTCAACTCTATCTTTGAACAATGCTTCTGCTCTACCTGTTCTGTTCCCTTTCACAAACATCCAACACCCCATGCTAAAGTGCCAACCTTTGTCCTACCATTGGCTGTCCACTCGCTTGCTGGTACCATCTCTGGGTGCTCTGCATTCTGAGAGCTGCTTTGTGTGTGTGTGTGACACTGATTCTGTTTTCTGAAGTGTCTGCTGTCCACTTTTGCTTCTGCATTCTTTAGTTCCTATAAGCGTCACCATACTCACCTTAGTCTGTTCTCTCTTTACAGCTTTCTGTTTCTGCTTCACAAATGGCATATTTTCTTATATTCTTTTGAAGAGACCAAAAGTTTCCTGAAAATTTCTCCCAGTTTCTGGAAATGAGATTATATACTGACAGAGCATAATTTTATAAGTGTTTAGGACAATGCTCCTTCTCTTTGTTTTGCAGTGTTCTGCCCAAAGTCCCACCACCTCTACCTCACCCAGACTTGTGGCTACTTCACTCATCTTTGGCTGTAGCAAGAGATATCCCTGGGTGATGGGACTAAGATAGTTTTGCCTATTTTTCAGGTTTTTTTAAAAACTTTTGTTGTACATATATACTTGGTGATAATTATTTTGGAAAAAAATAAAAATAGAAAAAAATTCTTTCTTTAAAGTACTCTGTGAACAGCACAATAAAAAAATCAGTTTTTGTGAATCTAGGATCGATACAAAAGTGGCAAGTTAAAAGTTATGTACTTTTGCTTCTGAAAGGGGAAATTGCTAATATATTAAGAAAGAATGACAACATGATCTAATCCTCTTTCCCACAGAAACACCAATTTTATTCCAAATAATCACATAATTTTAAAAATTTCCCCAAAACACTCTTACAAAAAGTAA
>NW_027992811.1:0-201 GCF_054177405.1 Leptonychotes weddellii
CGATAGAAGCTTGCGTAAGGGCTTGTTTAATATCCCCTTTAGCCAATAACACAGTTGCATAACGCAGTTGAGTAATTGAATGTAGTCCTGGATCTTTTAAATCAATTTGTAGTGCTTTTTTTAAGGCGTTTGCAGCAGTTTCTAAATCATTGGCATCAATGGCATTACGGGATTTAATCATCAATGCTTGCCAAGCATAAA
>NW_027992812.1:0-201 GCF_054177405.1 Leptonychotes weddellii
TTTTTTTTTTTTAAAGATTTTATTTATTTATTTGAGACAGAGAGAATGAGAGAGACAGAGAGCACATGAGAGGGGGGAGGGTCAGAGGGAGAAGCAGGCTCCCCGCCGAGCAGGGAGCCCGATGCGGGACTCGATCCAGGGACTCCAGGATCATGACCTGAGCCGAAGGCAGTCGCTTAACCAACTGAGCCACCCAGGCGC
>NW_027992813.1:0-201 GCF_054177405.1 Leptonychotes weddellii
GGCGGAGCAAGATGGCGGAGGAGTAGGAGACCTGGATTTCGTCTCCTCTCAGGAATTCAGCTGGATAGGGATCAAACCATTCTGAACACCTACAAACCCAACAGGAGATCGAAGAAAGGAATAGCAACAACTCTCTGAACAGAAAAGCGACCACTTTCTGGAAGGTAGGACGTGCGGAGAAGTGAATCCGAGGCGATATTC
>NW_027992814.1:0-201 GCF_054177405.1 Leptonychotes weddellii
TCTTTTTTTTTTTTTAAGATTTTATTTATTTATTTGAGACAGAGAGAATGAGAGAGAGAGAGCACATGAGAGGGGGGAGGGTCAGAGGGAGAAGCAGGCTCCCTGCCGAGCAGGGAGCCCGATGCGGGACTCGATCCAGGGACTCCAGGATCATGACCTGAGCCGAAAGCAGTCGCTTAACCAACTGAGCCACCCAGGCGC
>NW_027992815.1:0-201 GCF_054177405.1 Leptonychotes weddellii
CAGGTGTCCCTGAATTATGCATTAAAAAAAAGATTTTATTTATTTATTATTTTTTAAAGATTTATTTATTTGACAGAGAGAGACACAGCGAAGAGAGGGAATACAAGCAGGGGGAGTGGGAGAGGGAGAAGCAGACTCCCCATGGAACAGGGAGCCCGATGCGGGGCTCGATCCCAGGACCCTGGGATCATGACCTGAGCC
>NW_027992816.1:0-201 GCF_054177405.1 Leptonychotes weddellii
TTTTTTTTTTTTTAAAGATTTTATTTATTTATTTGACAGAGAGAGACACAGTGAGAGAGGAACACAAGCAGGGGGAGTGGAGGGGGGAGAGGCAGGCTTCCCGCCGAGCGGGGAGCCCGATGCGGGGCTCGATCCCAGAACGCTGGGATCATGACCTGAGCCGAAGGCAGGCGCTTAACGACTGAGCCACCCAGGCGCCCC
>NW_027992817.1:0-201 GCF_054177405.1 Leptonychotes weddellii
CCCGCCGTCTATCCTCCCGAATATCGCCTCGGATTCACTTCTCCGCCCGTCCTACCTTCCAGAAAGTGGTCGCTTTTCTGATGAGAGAGTTGTTGCTCTTCTTTTCTTCAATCTCCTGTTGAGTTTGTAGGTGTTCAGAATGGTTTGATCCCTATCCAGCTGAATTCCTGAGAGGAGACGAAATCCAGGTCTCCTACTCCT
>NW_027992818.1:0-201 GCF_054177405.1 Leptonychotes weddellii
TCTTTTTTTTTTATTCTTATGTTAATCCCCATACATTACATCATTAGTTTTAGATGAAGTGTTCCATGATTCATTGTTTGTGCATAACACCCAGTGCTCCATGCAGAACGTGCCCTCCTCAATACCCACCACCAGGCTAACCCATCCCCCCACCCCCCTCCCCTCTAGAACCCTGTTTGTTTTTCAGAGTCCATCGTCTCT
>NW_027992819.1:0-201 GCF_054177405.1 Leptonychotes weddellii
TTTTTTATTTATTTATTTATTTTTTTATTCTTATGTTAATCCCCATACATTACATCATTAGTTCTAGATGAAGTGTTCCATGATTCATTGTTCGTGCACAACACCCAGTGCTCCATGCAGAACGTGCCCTCCTCAATACCCACCACCAGGCCAACCCATCCTCCCACCCCCCTCCCCTCTAGAACCCTCAGTTTGTTTTTC
>NW_027992820.1:0-201 GCF_054177405.1 Leptonychotes weddellii
CAGGGCGCCTGGGTGGCTCAGTTGGTTAAGCGACTGCCTTCGGCTCAGGTCATGATCCTGGAGTCCCGGGATCGAGTCCCGCATCGGGCTCCCTGCTCGGCAGGGAGTCTGCTTCTCCCTCTGACCCTCCTCCCTCTCATGCTGTCTCTCATTCTCTCTGTCTCAAATAAATAAATAAAATCTTTAAAAAAAAAAAAAAAA
>NW_027992821.1:0-1031 GCF_054177405.1 Leptonychotes weddellii
GTGAAAATCATTTACATGCCATTCATTGGAAAAGACAGACTACTAACCAGCTATAGAACAATGAACCTCATCCTGAAACCTTTTATAAAAAAAAAAATTAAATGATCTGGTGATTTTTATAAAGTTAACCTCTTTAAAAAAAGAAGAAGAAAAAAAAAAAGCTCTCTGGGGCACCTAGTTTGCAGAGTCAGTTAAGCATTTTGGTTTGGCATTATGATTTATATATATTAAGCATTATGATTTTATGCTTTAGGGAATAACTGCTATTTTTTAAACAAGAAAGTATTATATTTTAGAAACAGTAATTCTTAGAAAGAGGATTTCTGGAAGCTCAAGGAACATAGATTCAACAAAAAAGAATTCCTGTGTCAGTCCTTCAAAAATCTATACAGATCATCAGACAGTATGTTTTAACAAAGTAGAAATAATGTGAATTTAGAAACGAGAAGAAGAAAGAGAGGAAAAACCTCCACCTGGTATTACGGAGATTTTCATATCTCTAGATCTCATTCAAACACTGGTGACTTAATGGATTCTACTGGTAAATGGGTCACAGTAGGACAGCAAAACATAGTCTATGTTGCCTCCATGAAGAGTTATTAGCTGTGGGCTCTGAGTTGACACTAATACCCAGGGACTCGAAATGCCCACAGTGGTCCAAGAGTCAGAGTAGAGAACTGTGGAAATCAGACACATCTGGAGTCTTACCAATAGTCCACCTTGCAATGAGTCCAGTGGACCAAATTAGACAATTCTATTACTTTGGAAAAGCACACTTCACAATTATCAAAATCTTCATAGGTTTATGTGTGTGTGTCTATGAGGGCTATTAAAGTAGAAAAGATCAAGGACAGTGCTTCTCCCAGAATAAAGAAAACAAAAGTGATGAGTATTTCTGGAGCAATTCCAGAAATTAATGCTGAGAGTAAAGACCTGAAAACGCAGGGTGTTAATTCCTATCGTATCCTGAATAACCCAACTCTTTGGCTGACACGGTACCTAATGGACCCTGGAGGGTGACAATAGGTTAT
>NW_027992822.1:0-201 GCF_054177405.1 Leptonychotes weddellii
TCTCTCTTTGCTTAGAGGACCCCTTTCAATATTTCTTGTAGGGTTGGTTTCATGTTTGCAAATTCCTTTAGTTGTTGTTTGTCCTGGAAGCTTTTTATTGCTCCTATTTTCAATGATAGCCTCACTGGATATAGTATTCATGGCTGCATATTTTCTCATTTAGTGCTCTGAATATATCATGCCAGTCCTTTTTGGCCTTCC
>NW_027992823.1:0-201 GCF_054177405.1 Leptonychotes weddellii
CGCCTGGGTGGCTCAGTTGGTTAAGCGACTGCCTTCGGCTCAGGTCATGATCCTGGAGTCCCTGGATCGAGTCCCACATCGGGCTTCCTGCTCGGCAGGGAGTCTGCTTCGTCCTCTGACCCTATCCCCTCTCAGGTGTTCTCTCTCTCTCATTCTCTCTCTCTCAAATAAATAAATAAAATCTTTAAAAAAAAAAAAAAA
>NW_027992824.1:0-201 GCF_054177405.1 Leptonychotes weddellii
ACGTGTGAGTGTGAGCGTGTGTTGACTCTTTGTTAGCCACGGTATGCGAGTAGAACACAATACAGTAGCGTGCTTTCTGTCTCACAGTGACGGCCACGTTATGTGGTTACCTAATGACATCAGAAGGAATCCACCTTCATAGAACAAACTTCGTCTGGGAGGACTCTCAAAACCCTTGTCCTGGGCCCTATGCTCCACCGA
>NW_027992825.1:0-201 GCF_054177405.1 Leptonychotes weddellii
CTTTTAAAAAAAAAAAAAAGAAAGCCCAGAAATAAACCTTTGTGTATATGATCAAATGATGTTTGGCAAAGATGCCAAGACCACTCAATGGGGAAAGGACAGTCCTCTGAACAAATGGTGCTGGGAAAACTGAATATTCACATGGAAAAGAATGAAGTTGGACCTTTATCTTACACCATATACGAAAATTAACTCAAAACT
>NW_027992826.1:0-201 GCF_054177405.1 Leptonychotes weddellii
CTGCTAGGTTGCTACCGTGGTTTCCATTTAGGGAAGACCCTTAACTGCTGTGGGGCAGCTATCTCCTGCCTGCGCCTGGGAAGGCAGACGGGAGAAAGACAGGAGAGAAGCGGACGCACAGGGAGGGAGGTGGGGGGAGAGCTGTTTGGGGGGCTGAGGGCAGGGGGCTCTGGGCTCCCCTCGTGCTCCTTAGCCACCTCC
>NW_027992827.1:0-201 GCF_054177405.1 Leptonychotes weddellii
TCTTTTTTTTTTTTTTTTTTTAAAGATTTTATTTATTTATTTGAGAGAGAGAATGAGAGACAGAGAGCATGAGAGGGAGGAGGGTCAGAGGGAGAAGCAGACTCCCTGCCGAGCAGAGAGCCTGATGCGGGACTCGATCCCGGGACTCCAGGATCATGACCTGAGCCGAAGGCAGTCGCTTAACCAACTGAGCCACCCAGG
>NW_027992828.1:0-201 GCF_054177405.1 Leptonychotes weddellii
ACATGAACAGACATTTTTCCAAAGAAGACATCCAAATGGCCAACAGACACATGAAAAAGTGCTCAATATCGCTCAGCATCAGGGAAATCCAAATCAAAACCTCAATGAGATACCACCTCACACCAATCAGAATGGCTAGAATTTACAAGTCAGGAAACGACAGATGTTGGCGGGGATGCGGAGAAAGGGGAACCCTCCTAC
>NW_027992829.1:0-201 GCF_054177405.1 Leptonychotes weddellii
AGGGCGCCTGGGTGGCTCAGTTGGTTAAGCGACTGCCTTCGGCTCAGGTCATGATCCTGGAGTCCCGGGATCGAGTCCCGCATCGGGCTCCCTGCTCGGCAGGGAGCCTGCTTCTCCCTCTGACCCTATCCCCTCTCATGCTGTTTCTCGCTCTCTCTCTCAAATAAATAAATAAATAAAATCTTAAAAAAAAAAAAAAGA
>NW_027992830.1:0-201 GCF_054177405.1 Leptonychotes weddellii
ACGACCCAGCAATTGCACTACTGGATATTTACCCCAAAGATACAAATGTAGCGGTCGGAGGGGTATGTGCACCCCGATGTTTATAGCAGCAATGTCCACAATAGCCAAACTATGGAAAGAGCCAAAATTTCCATCGACAGATGAATGGATAAAGAAGATGTGGTGCGCACATGCACACACACACACACACACACACACAGA
>NW_027992831.1:0-201 GCF_054177405.1 Leptonychotes weddellii
TGAGAGAAAGCAGTGTGGAATCAGTGTCGGCAGCAGCCTGGAAACATTTAACATGAACTGCAATGAGGCAAGACCCTGGAAACGGTGACACTCGACTGGAAACACAGCAGAAGTGTGCCTACAACTCAGAACAATAGCGATCAGGAGAAGGCATTCCATCTCCTGCTGGCAAGTCACACACACACACACACACACACACAC
>NW_027992832.1:0-1031 GCF_054177405.1 Leptonychotes weddellii
CACCCCTTTCTCATCTGCCAGGTACCCACCTCCGGTAGCCATTTTTATTAGTTTTTGTGTGTGTATTATCCTAGATTTTCTTTATGCAAAATACAAATATATATGCTTATTTGTTCCTTTCCCACTCTAAAAGGTAGTCTACAACTTATATTCTTTTGCACCTTGCTTTGTGCGTTTATGCAAAAACCATACTTAACCATATTTCTTGGAGGTATTTCCATACAAATAAAGATCTTCCTCCCTTGATCTTTATTACTGCAGCATAGTATTCCATTGTATGGTTAGTCATAACTCTCTAACCAATCCCTGTTAATGGACATTTGAGTGTGTCATTAGGTTTGTCATCCCAAACAGGCTGTGTTGACTAACCTTGTGCATATTTTATTTTATACACATAATTGCTGGGCCAAGGGTAAATGCATTTGTAATGTTTGATATATATATAGTCACATTACTTTTTGTAGGGGTTGGGCCAACGTCCATTCTCACCAGGAACACTCTTGATCCCACCTTTGGCCAGAGGCCCGGGACGATTGCTAATTGAGTCAGCAAGCTAAGCATCTGCTCCGCGAGGCCCCATGCTAGACCACAGCAACACAAGAATAAGATGCTGCTGGTACTTCCTTTTGAGCAGAGGGAGAGCCAGACTTATTGGACAACCAAGGCAATCTGTGACAGGGCTATTGCATAATGATACCAAGACTATGAGAACACAGACAAAGGGGTGATTTATTCCGCAAGGAAAACTTCAGGGGAGGCACAGGTGAGCTTGAGAGACAAGCAAGTTGCCAAGGGGAGGAGAGGTCCCTGACACCTGGGCGCAGCATGAACAACAGCTGGTTCCAAGAAACTGGTTCCAGGAGCTGTGGATAGCATACTTTGATGGAGCATGAGGAACCAAGATTGGAGAGGCAAGTGAAAACCAGAGAGAGACTGAGCCTTCATCCTAAAGGGACTGAGCAGTCTCTGTCGGCTTGTAGGTGGCAGTGACGTGGTCAGATCGTCCCTCCAGCCACGAGCTCTGCCCCCCC
>NW_027992833.1:0-201 GCF_054177405.1 Leptonychotes weddellii
TTTTTTTTTTAAAGATTTTATTTATTTATTTGAGAGCGAGAATGACAGAGAGAGAGAGAGTATGAGAGGGGGAGGGTCAGAGGGAGAAGCAGACTCCCTGCCGAGCAGGGAGCCCGATGCGGGACTCGATCCCGGGACTCCAGGATCATGACCTGAGCCGAAGGCAGTCGCTTAACCAACTGAGCCACCCAGGCGCCCCTG
>NW_027992834.1:0-201 GCF_054177405.1 Leptonychotes weddellii
AGTTTTTTTTTTTTTTTAAAGATTTTATTTATTTATTTGAGAGAGAGAGAATGAGAGACAGAGAGCACGAGAGGGAAGAGGGCAGAGGGAGAAGCAGACCCCCTGCTGAGCAGGGAGCCCGATGTGGGACTCGATCCTGGGACTCCAGGATCATGACCTGAGCCGAAGGCAGTCGCTTAACCAACTGAGCCACCCAGGCAC
>NW_027992835.1:0-201 GCF_054177405.1 Leptonychotes weddellii
TTTTTTTTTTTAAAGATTTTATTTATTTATTTGAGACAGAGAGAATGAGAGACAGAGAGCATGAGAGGGAGGAGGGTCAGAGGGAGAAGCAGACTCCCTGCCGAGCAGGGAGCCCGATGCGGGACTCGATCCCGGGACTCCAGGATCATGACCTGAGCCGAAGGCAGTCGCTTAACCGACTGAGCCACCCAGGCGCCCATT
>NW_027992836.1:0-201 GCF_054177405.1 Leptonychotes weddellii
GGGTCCTGAGGGCTGGGGGCCACCCTATCTCTCCCCCGCCCCTGGGTCCTCCCTGCTCCCCATGCTCCATCAACGCCCTCTGAGCCAGAGCCCCTAGCTGACCCTTCTCTGCCTCAGATACCTGCCCCTTGGCCAAGCTACAGGCTCTGAAGATCAGGTGGGCAAGGGGGCTTGAGGCAGGGCTTCTGCTCTGGGGCTGCC
>NW_027992837.1:0-201 GCF_054177405.1 Leptonychotes weddellii
CTTTTAAAAAAAAAAAAAAGAAAGCCCAGAAATAAACCTTTGTGTATATGATCAAATGATGTTTGGCAAAGATGCCAAGACCACTCAATGGGGAAAGGACAGTCCTCTGAACAAATGGTGCTGGGAAAACTGAATATTCACATGGAAAAGAATGAAGTTGGACCTTTATCTTACACCATATACGAAAATTAACTCAAAATT
>NW_027992838.1:0-201 GCF_054177405.1 Leptonychotes weddellii
CCATCTTTAATTTCTACAGAGAGACACGGTGAGCATTCAGGAGGCTGGCTGTGGTGGGCTGAATAAGGGTGCCCCATCAAGGATGCCTATACCCTCATCTCTGGAACATGTAACCTTGCAGGGCAAAAGGGACTTTGTAGAGGTGATTAAATTCAGGATCTTGGGATGGGGAGATTATCCTGGATTATCCAGGTGGGCCCA
>NW_027992839.1:0-201 GCF_054177405.1 Leptonychotes weddellii
ACGTGGATAAGAAGAATTTCCTGGCACATGGTAGCCAATAACACAAGCTATTTCTCTCTTTCCTCCTCTACCATTAAATGAGGCAAATGTAGTGTTTAGCACAGGACTCAGTATATAGTAGGTGCTCAATAAATGTCAGCTATTATTGTATTTTTGCTCCAACAGCATTGCCTAGCAGATGATAATATATGCTGAAATTCT
>NW_027992840.1:0-201 GCF_054177405.1 Leptonychotes weddellii
TTTTTTTTTTAAAGATTTTATTTATTTATTTGACAGAGACAGAGATAGCGAGAGCAGGAACACAAGCAGCGGGAGGGGGAGAGGGAGAAGCAGGCTTCCCCCCTGAGGAGGGAGCCCGATGCGGGACTCGATCCCAGGACCCCGGGATCATGACCTGAGCCGAAGGCAGACGCTTAACGACTGAGCCACCCAGGCGCCCCC
>NW_027992841.1:0-201 GCF_054177405.1 Leptonychotes weddellii
TACTTCTCCCGAGGGTCCTCAGCATGGGGGTCCTGGGGGGGGTGACAACCCGTGAGGACGGGTACACGGCGAGATGGCTTCAGGGCCTGAGAGGAGAATCCTAACCAAACTGGCCAAGCCCATGAGCTCTCAGGCCAGAGTTCCCTCGCCTGCCAATATGCGGACACAGTGACTTGGGCTCTGTTTTTAAATATCTTGCAT
>NW_027992842.1:0-201 GCF_054177405.1 Leptonychotes weddellii
TTTTTTTTTTTAAAGATTTTATTTATTTATTTGACAGAGAGAGACACAGCGAGAGAGGGAACACAAGCAGGGGGAGAGGGAGAGGGAGAAGCAGGCTTCCCGCTGAGCAGGGAGCCCGATGCGGGGCTCGATCCCAGGACCCTGGGATCATGACCTGGGCCGAAGGCAGACGCTTAACGACTGAGCCACCCAGGCGCCCCG
>NW_027992843.1:0-1031 GCF_054177405.1 Leptonychotes weddellii
TAATCTTTCTGTCCCTAATACTTCCTAGGGCTGTCGTGAGGATTAAACAAAATGATGTACATGAAGTGTTGAAGTACTTCTCACAACACGGAAAGAGGTCGGTCAATGTCCTCGCCACGATCATTACCACCGCCACCTCAGAGCTGGTCCTAGTTAGCGATGGATTTCCGTAACAGGAGCAAGTACAAGTCATTACAACCATACTTTATACAAGAGCCATGCAGCGGACCAAGAAACTCAATTTTGATAAGTTGAAGTACATGTAAAATATAGAGGCATAGTGTAAGTCCTTGTAAAAGGAAGAATCTTTGGTGATATAAAGTAACTGCCCTTCTCTAAATGGTGTTTTGGTAAATCCACAGTTGTATATTCTAGCTCTGCTTTAAGCAAAGTATAATTTTAATCTCCATTTCAAGATAAGTGGAACATAGATTCAATTAACAACGAATCACAGTGGTTCCCAGCTCAACAAATAGAACGAGGTTACCAATAAAAATCCTGAAAACAGTTCCGTGATTCACAACAGTAGCAGAGCCGGTCAGAGATACAAGAGGCCGTAGACGACCGGCTCCCCCATGTACACATCAGCAGTACGGTGACAAGTACAGAGTCACTGCCACTCCTTACTCATGGATTAGAAGGGATCTACTGTACGTATTAGTCTCTGGAGGAACCAAGAGTGTCTGACAGACTGTTCTCTGGCCTTAACATTCGGCATAAACAAAGTACAGATGGGTAAGCAAGATTCAAGAGGGGGACTGGGAAAAGCAGAGAAAGTGGGAGGGGCGCGAACGGCCCAGGCTAGATGACAACAGGCAGAGCACTCTCGCCGCGGATCCCGAAAGGCACTTGTGATGGAGAGAACATCCTGTATTTACTGGAAGTTGCTTTTTGTGGTGCTGATCTTTCCATTTTAGTTTTAGTGGGCACCCATTGGTGCCTAGATGTGCATGAATCAATACCCTGGTTGTCCTGGCCCACCTTGCCTACACCTTTACCTCTCCACTGTGCCCAGGCCCCCCTCCCCTCTA
>NW_027992844.1:0-201 GCF_054177405.1 Leptonychotes weddellii
AAAAAAAAAAAAAACAGTCTCTTTAACAAATGGTGTTGGGAAAATTGGACAGCTATATGGAGAAGAATGAAACTGGACCACTTCCTTACACCATACATAAAAATAAACTCTAAATGGAGGAGAGACCTAAATGTGAGAAAGGAATACATCAAAATCCTAGAGGAGAACACAGGCAGCAACCTCACTGACCTCAGCTGCACC
>NW_027992845.1:0-201 GCF_054177405.1 Leptonychotes weddellii
GTGGGGAGGAGCTAAGGGCTCTTCTCAGTGAACGTTTTCCTCCTTTCTTGCTTCTCAGTTCTGGATGTTTCCTCTATACCCTTGTTGGCCCAGGCCGAGCCAGCAGGGAGACAGCCGGCCATGGGCACCTGCTCAGAAGACCCCCACCTGTGCGGAGCCTCCTGGCTCCTGGGATTCACCAGCCTCCTCCTCAGTGAGTGG
>NW_027992846.1:0-201 GCF_054177405.1 Leptonychotes weddellii
AATTAGATACAGCTTGAATATTTCTCCATTGTATATAGTGTTGTAATTAATATTCTTATAATTAAATATGCATAGACTAAGCTTGGATTCCTTCCTAAGGATAAATTCGTGGAAATAGAATCTTTAGTTCTATGTAATAGTTCAAATGCTTTGATATTGTTGACTTTTGTCCTCCCAAAGACTACCAGGAAAAAAAAAACC
>NW_027992847.1:0-201 GCF_054177405.1 Leptonychotes weddellii
ATTAGGGCGCCTGGGTGGCTCAGATGGTTAAGCGTCTGCCTTCGGCTCAGGTCATGATCCCAGGGTCCTGGGATCGAGTCCCACATCGGGCTCCCGGCTCAGCGGGGAGCCTGCTTCTCCCTCTGACCCTCTCCCCTCTCATGCTGTTTCTCTCTCGCTCGCTCTCTAAAAAATAAATAAAATCTTTAAAAAAAAAAAAAA
>NW_027992848.1:0-201 GCF_054177405.1 Leptonychotes weddellii
ACGTGGATAAGAAGAATTTCCTGGCACATGGTAGCCAATAACACAAGCTATTTCTCTCTTTCCTCCTCTACCATTAAATGAGGCAAATGTAGTGTTTAGCACAGGACTCAGTATATAGTAGGTGCTCAATAAATGTCAGCTATTATTGTATTTTTGCTCCAACAGCATTGCCTAGCAGATGATAATATATGCTGAAATTTT
>NW_027992849.1:0-201 GCF_054177405.1 Leptonychotes weddellii
TATTTCTTTTTTTTTTTTTTAAAGATTTTATTTATTTATTTGAGAGAGAGAGAATGAGAGAGAGCACATGAGAGGGGGGAGGGTCAGAGGGAGAAGCAGACTCCCTGCCGAGCAGGGAGCCCGATGCGGGACTCGATCCCGGGACTCCAGGATCATGACCTGAGCCGAAGGCAGTCGCTTAACCAACTGAGCCACCCAGGC
>NW_027992850.1:0-201 GCF_054177405.1 Leptonychotes weddellii
CATGCCAAAGCCGGTTGTCTTGCCACCACCAAAATGGGTTCTGAATCCAAACACAAATATGACATCTGGTGTGGTCTTGTACATTTTGGCTAGTTTTTCCCGAATTTCTGTCTTAGGTACTGTTGCCTTTCCGGGGTGAAGAACATCAATGACCATCTGTTTCCGCTGAAGTAGTCGGTTAGTCATGAACTTCCTGGTCCG
>NW_027992851.1:0-201 GCF_054177405.1 Leptonychotes weddellii
GGGCGCCTGAGTGGCTCAGTCGGTTAAGCGACTGCCTTCGGCTCAGGTCATGATCCTGGAGTCCCGGGATCGAGTCCCGCATCGGGCTCCCTGCTCGGCGAGGAGCCTGCTTCTCCCTCTGACCCTCCCCCCTCTCATGTACTCTCTCTCATTCTCGCTCTCTCAAATAAATAAATAAAATCTTTAAAAAAAAAAAAAAGA
>NW_027992852.1:0-201 GCF_054177405.1 Leptonychotes weddellii
TTTTTTTTTTTAAAGATTTTATTTATTTATTTGAGAGAGAGAGAATGAGAGACAGAGAGCACGAGAGGGAGGAGGGTCAGAGGGAGAAGCAGACTCCCTGCCGAGCAGGGAGCCCGATGCGGGACTCGATCCCGGGACTCCAGGATCATGACCTGAGCCGAAGGCAGTCGCTTAACCAACTGAGCCACCCAGGCGCCCCCC
>NW_027992853.1:0-201 GCF_054177405.1 Leptonychotes weddellii
GTTTTTTTTTTTTTTTTAAAGATTTTATTTATTTATTTGAGAGAGAGAGAATGAGAGACAGAGAGCACGAGAGGGAAGAGGGCAGAGGGAGAAGCAGACCCCCTGCTGAGCAGGGAGCCCGATGTGGGACTCGATCCTGGGACTCCAGGATCATGACCTGAGCCGAAGGCAGTCGCTTAACCAACTGAGCCACCCAGGCGC
>NW_027992854.1:0-1031 GCF_054177405.1 Leptonychotes weddellii
GGGGGGGCAGAGCTCGTGGCTGGAGGGACGATCTGACCACGTCACTGCCACCTACAAGCCGACAGAGACTGCTCAGTCCCTTTAGGATGAAGGCTCAGTCTCTCTCTGGTTTTCACTTGCCTCTCCAATCTTGGTTCCTCATGCTCCATCAAAGTATGCTATCCACAGCTCCTGGGACCAGTTTCTTGGAACCAGCTGTTGTTCATGCTGCGCCCAGGTGTCAGGGACCTCTCCTCCCCTTGGCAACTTGCTTGTCTCTCAAGCTCACCTGTGCCTCCCCTGAAGTTTTCCTTGCGGAATAAATCACCCCTTTGTCTGTGTTCTCATAGTCTTGGTATCATTATGCAATAGCCCTGTCACAGATTGCCTTGGTTGTCCAATAAGTCTGGCTCTCCCTCTGCTCAAAAGGAAGTACCAGCAGCATCTTATTCTTGTGTTGCTGTGGTCTAGCATGGGGCCTCGCGGAGCAGATGCTTAGCTTGCTGACTCAATTAGCAATCGTCCCGGGCCTCTGGCCAAAGGTGGGATCAAGAGTGTTCCTGGTGAGAATGGACGTTGGCCCAACCCCTACAAAAAGTAATGTGACTATATATATGTCAAACATTACAAATGCATTTACCCTTGGCCCAGCAATTATGTGTATAAAATAAAATATGCACAAGGTTAGTCAACACAGCCTGTTTGGGATGACAAACCTAATGACACACTCAAATGTCCATTAACAGGGATTGGTTAGAGAGTTATGACTAACCATACAATGGAATACTATGCTGCAGTAATAAAGATCAAGGGAGGAAGATCTTTATTTGTATGGAAATACCTCCAAGAAATATGGTTAAGTATGGTTTTTGCATAAATGCACAAAGCAAGGTGCAAAAGAATATAAGTTGTAGACTACCTTTTAGAGTGGGAAAGGAACAAATAAGCATATATATTTGTATTTTGCATAAAGAAAATCTAGGATAATACACACACAAAAACTAATAAAAATGGCTACCGGAGGTGGGTACCTGGCAGATGAGAAAGGGGTG
>NW_027992855.1:0-201 GCF_054177405.1 Leptonychotes weddellii
AGTTTTTTTTTTTTTTTAAAGATTTTATTTATTTATTTGAGAGAGAGAGAATGAGAGACAGAGAGCACGAGAGGGAAGAGGGCAGAGGGAGAAGCAGACCCCCTGCTGAGCAGGGAGCCCGATGTGGGACTCGATCCTGGGACTCCAGGATCATGACCTGAGCCGAAGGCAGTCGCTTAACCAACTGAGCCACCCAGGCGC
>NW_027992856.1:0-201 GCF_054177405.1 Leptonychotes weddellii
TGAGTGATTCTCAACTATATAATGAGAACTCTAACTTAGTTCTCTACTTTGGTTTATGTAGTGTTTAAGATCATTAATATGCAGAGTTAAAGAAAGCAGAAATACTCAATGGTTTGGTTCTATCATTATTTCCTATTTCCTTTTTTTTTTTTTAAAGACTTTATTTATTTATTTGAGAGAGAGAATGAGATAGAGAGAGAG
>NW_027992857.1:0-201 GCF_054177405.1 Leptonychotes weddellii
CTATATCATTCTTAAAGGGTCTATCCAACAAGAAGATCTAACAATTGTAAATATCTATGCCCCCAACATGGGAGCAGCCATCTACATAAGCCAACTGTTAACCAAAATAAAGAGTCATATTGATAACAATACGTTAATTGTAGGAGACCTCAATACTCCACTCTCAGCAATGGACAGATCATCTAAGCAGAAAATCAACAA
>NW_027992858.1:0-201 GCF_054177405.1 Leptonychotes weddellii
ATAAATATATATATGAAAAAAATGAAAGAAAAAACCAATGGGATGATTAATCCAATGTTTCGTATCATGGTTACTTTTTTTTTTTTTTTTTAAAGATTTTATTTATTTATTTGAGAGAGAGAGAATGAGAGAGAGCAAGCACATGAGAGGGGGGAGGGTCAGAGGGAGAAGCAGACTCCCTGCCGAGCAGGGAGCCCGATG
>NW_027992859.1:0-201 GCF_054177405.1 Leptonychotes weddellii
CTGGAGACCAGGTGGCACAGGACCTCACAGGCCATGGTGAGGCTCATTCTGGAACAGGATCATCCGGCTGCTAGAGCAGAACCAGTAGAAGCAGAGAGACCAGGGAGGGGCTATTCCAACAATCCAGGGAGAGATGGCATCGGGCAGGGGAGAAGCTGAGAGGGGACAGAGTCTGGATACCTTGTGAAGAAAGAGTTTGCT
>NW_027992860.1:0-201 GCF_054177405.1 Leptonychotes weddellii
GAGGGCACGTTCTGCATGGAGCACTGGGTGTTGTGCACGAACAATGAATCATGGAACACTTCATCTAGAACTAATGATGTAATGTATGGGGATTAACATAAGAATAAAAAAAAAAAAAGAAGGAGGAAGAGTAGGTGGAGGAGGTGGAGGGAGGGGGATGGAAGAAGGGTTTATTAGGAAGCTTTTGAGTGAACCACAGAA
>NW_027992861.1:0-201 GCF_054177405.1 Leptonychotes weddellii
GGAGGGAGCCCAATGCGGGGCTCAATCCCAGGACCCTGGGATCATGACCTGAGCCGAAGGCAGACGCTTAATGACTGAGCCACCCAGGCACCCTTCAAATCTATTTTTTAATGTATTGTTTTACTTTATTATGATTATCGCTGGCCCTTTCTGGTGATTACATTTCTATTTAAATATTTTATTCCTTTTAAAATTCTGTGT
>NW_027992862.1:0-201 GCF_054177405.1 Leptonychotes weddellii
TTTTTCCCCCTAATTTTGATGTTTATTTTTTAAAATAAATTTTAATTTGAAAATGTTCAAATATATGGAAAACTTGAGAAAATAGTACAATGATCACCCAAATACTGAATATCTAGATCTAACAGTTGTTAACATTTTGTCATATTTGTTTTGCTTACATATAGGCATGTGTGTGCCTGTGTGTATATTTTTTTGTAAAAC
>NW_027992863.1:0-201 GCF_054177405.1 Leptonychotes weddellii
CTTCGTCTCTCCTGTTAGCCGGAATGGAGACATGATATCTGGAGCTCAAGCAGCCTGCTTGGACCATGAGATAGCACACGAAGGATTGTGGAGTGTCAAGATGGAAGTAGCTTGGGTCCCTGATGATTTTGAAAACACCATACCAACCCTTGACTTCCTACCCTCGTATATATACATTTTTATGTGTTATCCGGTATCTTT
>NW_027992864.1:0-201 GCF_054177405.1 Leptonychotes weddellii
TACTTCTCCCGAGGGTCCTCAGCATGGGGGTCCTGGGGGGGGTGACAACCCGTGAGGACGGGTACACGGCGAGATGGCTTCAGGGCCTGAGAGGAGAATCCTAACCAAACTGGCCAAGCCCATGAGCTCTCAGGCCAGAGTTCCCTCGCCTGCCAATATGCGGACACAGTGACTTGGGCTCTGTTTTTAAATATCTTGCGT
>NW_027992865.1:0-1031 GCF_054177405.1 Leptonychotes weddellii
ACCACTGCAGTTTCAAAGTGAGGGCAGTCCCATTGGCAGCTGACCCCACTGCTGCTACCCGGCCCCCCGCCCCGCCCCCCCCGGGTGCCAGCACCAGGTGGGGCCCAACTGATCACTGATGTCTATTCAGAGCCTGGGCAGGGGGCCCTTCTGGCTGTCCTAAGCCCTGCAGCTGTCCGTCCCTGACTCAGTTACATCGTAGCTGTTGAATCATTGGGACCATCCATCTGCCCTCGGACTGTTTCTCTCGGATAGTCAAACAGTCACCACTTAAAATCAGGAGCTCAGTCCAAATTGTCTTTCTAGAATCCACTGGAAAAACCACATATCTGGAGCAGGAGAGAAGGCAAGGTGCCCAGGATGGAGTCCGCAAGAATGGGCTGAAGATAAAGGTCACAGGCAGCATCTCCCTCGAGCGTGGATCCCAGGGAAACTCACCTTTGGCCCGGGGGGCCCAGGTAGTCCTGGGGGGCCGGGCTCCCCTCTGCCCCCTCCGATGGAGTTACCAGCATCACCTTTTTCTCCCTGGGAACAGAATAGGGGAGAGTGGGGGAGTAACCATCACTAGGCCTGCCTAGCTCTGGAGGGAGGTGGCCCATCCCTGTCTTTTCTCCCCTCCCAGTTCCAAGGAGTAGGGGCAGCAGACCACCCTTCGGTCCAGGCTGGGCACAGAGGCCCTCAGAATCCCGGCCTGGTCTGACTGGCCATGGGATTTGCGGAGAGAAGGGACATAGCTATTGCAGGGGAGCAGGTTATGGAGCAAAAAATGAGACCCCTCATGCCTTGGGCCTAGACTCTGTTTCTCAGAGTGTGTCCATGGAACCCTCCTTCCGGGGGTGGGAATATTTGAAAGGTGGCCAAAGGGTGTTAGGGAAGGCAGAGGGAAATGAAGAAGCTCAGGCTCCTGCCCCGCAGGGTGCTCTGAGCCCCGGCAGGTGAAAGTGCCCTGTGACCTTCCAAGGGTGCCTGATTTACGCAGCTCTCCCCACACTTACTTGACCTCAAGTCTTCTTTTCTTTTTTTTTGATGGA
>NW_027992866.1:0-201 GCF_054177405.1 Leptonychotes weddellii
CTAATTTTTATTAGATAACAGTGAATTCTAAATTGAATTACTGGAAAACAGCTATTTTTAAAAATTTTTTCTTATTGTTATGTTAATCACCATACATTACATCATTAGTTTTTGTTGTAGTTTTCCATGATTCATTGTGCATAACACCCAGTGCTCCATGCAGAACGTGCCCTCTTTAATACCCATCACCAGGCTAACCGC
>NW_027992867.1:0-201 GCF_054177405.1 Leptonychotes weddellii
CCTCTGCTCAGGGGCTCCGGCCCAGGCGGCCCTGCGCTCAGTGGACAAGCGAGCTGAGAGCGGGAGGGTCGGCACCTGACCGAGGGCTCAGGTGTGAGCTCGTTAACTTGCTGACGTAAGAGTTTGTCTGAAACAGATTCACAGGCAGGGAAGGGGGCCTGAACTGATGCCCACAGACTGGAGCCGGCCTCCTGGCTGAGA
>NW_027992868.1:0-201 GCF_054177405.1 Leptonychotes weddellii
TTTTTTTTTTAAAGATTTTATTTATTTATTTGACAGAGAAAGACACAGCGAGAGAGGGAACACAAACGGGGAGTGGGAGAGGGAGAAGCAGACTCCCCGCCGAGCAGGGAGCCCGATGCGGGACTCGATCCCGGGACTCCAGGATCATGACCTGAGCCGAAGGCAGTCGCTTAACCAACTGAGCCACCCAGGCGCCCCTTT
>NW_027992869.1:0-201 GCF_054177405.1 Leptonychotes weddellii
GTTTTTTTTTTTTTTTTAAAGATTTTATTTATTTATTTGAGAGAGAGAGAATGAGAGACAGAGAGCACGAGAGGGAAGAGGGCAGAGGGAGAAGCAGACCCCCTGCTGAGCAGGGAGCCCGATGTGGGACTCGATCCTGGGACTCCAGGATCATGACCTGAGCCGAAGGCAGTCGCTTAACCAACTGAGCCACCCAGGCAC
>NW_027992870.1:0-201 GCF_054177405.1 Leptonychotes weddellii
GAAAGGCAAGTAATTTCATGTGGTGATTACAACTCTATGGGATAGAATATGAAGACCCTTGGGAAACATTGTATGTTCACTTGGTTCATCAGTTGACCAAACTTTTTTTGGCCCCCAAATCTTTGCGTTAAATAGGTCATTATGTTACAGATGTGTTAGAGATGCTTAATTCCTACAACAGAAAATTTTACTACAATTCTT
>NW_027992871.1:0-201 GCF_054177405.1 Leptonychotes weddellii
GACATGAGGCTCAGGGGCTGGGGACTCCCAGGTTTCCTGCCTCCTGGGGAAGCTGGTCCAGCTCGGCAGAGGATAAAGTCAGAGCGGGGAGTGGAGGGGACACGGTGGTGTCCCGTTGTCTGGCGTCTGCTCCTCCCGAAACTCATGCCGGTCTGCCTCCTGTAGTTGCTGGCCCACCCGACTCAGGTAGGATCCAGGTGG
>NW_027992872.1:0-201 GCF_054177405.1 Leptonychotes weddellii
CAGGGCGCCTGGGTGGCTCAGTTGGTTAAGCGACTGCCTTCGGCTCAGGTCATGATCCTGGAGTCCCGGGATCGAGTCCCGCATCGGGCTCCCTGCTCGGCAGGGAGTCTGCTTCTCCCTCTGACCCTCCTCCCTCTCATGCTGTCTCTCATTCTCTCTGTCTCAAATAAATAAATAAAATCTTTAAAAAAAAAAAAAAGA
>NW_027992873.1:0-201 GCF_054177405.1 Leptonychotes weddellii
AACCGACAGAATGGGAGAAGATATTTGCAAATGACATATCAGATAAAGGGCTAGTATCCAAAATCTATAAAGAACTCATCAAACTCAACACCCAAAGAACAAAGAATCCAATCAAGAAATGGGCAGAAGACATGAACAGACATTTTTCCAAAGAAGACATCCAAATGGCCAACAGACACATGAAAAAGTGCTCAACATCGC
>NW_027992874.1:0-201 GCF_054177405.1 Leptonychotes weddellii
CTTCCTGTCCAGAGCTGCTCCTGGACGACAGCTGTGCCGAGGACCAGGATGGGGAGCTGGACGGGCTGTGGACCACCATCTCAATCTTCATCACCCTCTTCCTGCTCAGCGTGTGCTACAGCGCCACTGTGACCCTCTTCAAGGTGGGCATCCCCACACGTACCCTCACTGCGGCCTGCTGTCTCTATGGTGTCCCCACGC
>NW_027992875.1:0-201 GCF_054177405.1 Leptonychotes weddellii
GGGAAGAATGAAGCGGGGGAAATCGGAGGGGTAGACGAACCATGAGAGACGATGGACTCTGAAAAACAAACAGGGTTCTGGAGGGGAGGGGGGTGGGAGGATGGGTTAGCCTGGTGGTGGGTATTGAGGAGGGCACATTCTGCATGGAGCACTGGGTGTTATGCACAAACAATGAATCATGGAACACTTCATCTAAAACTA
>NW_027992876.1:0-1031 GCF_054177405.1 Leptonychotes weddellii
AGGCAGTCGCTTAACCAACTGAGCCACCCAGGCGCCCCTCAAGTACATTTTAAAAGATGGTTTTATGAGGTTGTCAATTGTTTAGCTAAGCTACTCCATGGTGTTGCTGTCTCAACTTTCATTCTGTCTTCAATGACCTGAAACTGACACCAGCCCTTCATACAAGTTTCTTCCCCAGATGGGAGCCCACAGAGTCACAGGAAATGTAAGTTGGCGAAACGATTTCTCCAACAGCTCTTGGGATCAAAAGTCTCCCCTGCCTCCTAGCGTCTTCCCTTTATGTACTCCTCACGTAAGATTCCTGTGGGGCTTACCAAAATCCTACTCTTTCGATTTGAATTGACCAATCCAGCCTTAATCCGGGATCCCCAAAGCATTCTACCCACAGACCCTAATAAAGACATGTGCCCATGACCTTGCCTTTCTGTCTGTACTCTGCTTTGACCTCCCTGTGTGGCCCCATGAAACATGATGGGCACTTCTTGCCAGACATATGAGTAATAAATTTCTCAATTCCCATGTCTTCTGTGGTCTGTTCTGGAACTGTGACTCACCAGCTGGCTCCCGGTGCTCTACTTAACAAGTGTCAATTGGCCAAATTCATAACAGAGGTCAATGTCCAAAGAGTTTAGAGATGAGAAGAAATTTCAAGTATTTTTAGTAGTGAATAAATGTCAGACTTATGCTTCTGATAATTGCAGACTAGGTATTTTAGAATAATCCAAACTGGCTTTCACATGTAAGTAAATAAACAGTAAAGAATTGTCAGGCTATAATGTAGGAGAGAAAAGGAATCTAGAGAGATGAGGGCTGCTTCTGCCCTGGAGCTGTATGTTATTTCTGATGGGGCAACTAGTTACTTTTCACTAATTTTGAAGGGTTAATGAGCAAAAGTTGGAGCTGTTAGGGTCCACAAGGTCTGAGGAATTGGTTTGAATCAGGATACTAAAGTTTGCTAGTATACTAAAGTAGTATGAAGGAATCAAAATTAAACCAATTAGCACATGTAGCCTGGTTGTTATTCACTTAAG
>NW_027992877.1:0-201 GCF_054177405.1 Leptonychotes weddellii
CGCCTGGGTGGCTCAGTCGGTTAAGCGACTGCCTTCGGCTCAGGTCATGATCCTGGAGTCCCGGGATCGAGTCCCGCATCGGGCTCCCTGCTCGGCAGGGAGTCTGCTTCTCCCTCTGACCCTCCTCCCTCTCATGCTCTCTCTATCTCATTCTCTCTGTCTCAAATAAATAAATAAAATCTTTAAAAAAAAAAAAAGAAA
>NW_027992878.1:0-201 GCF_054177405.1 Leptonychotes weddellii
TTTATTTTTTTTTTTTAAAGATTTTATTTATTTATTTGACAGAGAGAGACACAGCGAGAGAGGGAACACAAGCAGGGGGAGTGGGAGAGGGAGAAGCAGGCTTCCCGCCGAGCAGGGAGCCCGATGTGGGACTCGATCCCAGGACCCTGGGATCATGACCTGAGCTGAAGGCAGTCGCTTAACCAACTGAGCCACCCAGGC
>NW_027992879.1:0-201 GCF_054177405.1 Leptonychotes weddellii
CGCCTGGGTGGCTCAGTTGGTTAAGCGACTGCCTTTGGCTCAGGTCATGATCCTGGAGTCCCTGGATCGAGTCCCGCATCGGGCTCCCTGCTCGGCAGGGAGCCTGCTTCTGCCTCTGACCCTCCCCCCTCTCATGTGCTCTCTCTCTCTCATTCTCTCTGTCTCAAATAAATAAATAAAATCTTTAAAAAAAAAAAAAGA
>NW_027992880.1:0-201 GCF_054177405.1 Leptonychotes weddellii
CGCCTGGGTGGCTCAGTTGGTTAAGCGACTGCCTTCGGCTCAGGTCATGATCCTGGAGTCCCTGGATCGAGTCCCGCATCGGGCTCCCTGCTCGGCAGGGAGTCTGCTTCTCCCTCTGACCCTCCCCCCTCTCATGTGCTTGCTCTCTCTCATTCTCTCTCTCTCAAATAAATAAATAAAATCTTTAAAAAAAAAAAAATA
>NW_027992881.1:0-201 GCF_054177405.1 Leptonychotes weddellii
AGGGGCGCCTGGGTGGCTCAGTTGGTTAAGCGACTGCCTTCGGCTCAGGTCATGATCCTGGGGTCCCGGGATCGAGTCCCGCATCGGGCTCCCTGCTCAGCAGGGAGTCTGCTTCTCCCTCTGACCCTCCCCCCTCTCGTGCTCTCTCTCCCATTCTCTCTCTCAAATGAATAAATAAAATCTTTAAAAAAAAAAAAAAAG
>NW_027992882.1:0-201 GCF_054177405.1 Leptonychotes weddellii
TTTTTTTTTTTTTTAGATTTTATTTATTTATTTGAGACAGAGAGAATGAGAGAGACAGAGAGCACATGAGAGGGGGGAGGGTCAGAGGGAGAAGCAGGCTCCCTGCCGAGCAGGGAGCCCGATGCGGGACTCGATCCCGGGACTCCAGGATCATGACCTGAGCCGAAGGCAGTCGCTTAACCAACTGAGCCACCCAGGCGC
>NW_027992883.1:0-201 GCF_054177405.1 Leptonychotes weddellii
ATTTAATGCACGATGCATTATTTAGTTGTGAGAAAGGAGAAGATGCCCAGCTTTCCCTCCAGCTTCCTCTCTTTGGCAGTTTGTGTGACCATAAATCAAACACAGGCAAGTCGTAAAGTCACTGTGCTGTTTTTTAAACTTTTATAACTCTGGTGTCAGAGGTGGTAGAAATTATTTGTAAATGGCATGCAAATCAAATGT
>NW_027992884.1:0-201 GCF_054177405.1 Leptonychotes weddellii
TGTGTGTGCACGGGGCTTGGCGATGGGGCACGGCACGGTAGGACACTCCAGCATCACCGTAGCCGGGCGTGTGTCTCCACGGGCCTCGGGCCAGCCTGGACCTGCCCCTTGCCTCCCAAGGGCAGCGGCCAGCAGGCCTGGGCCAGCCGTGGATGGGAGGGTGCGGGCAAGGCCCCTGCTGTTCCCTTCATCCCCCCTCCC
>NW_027992885.1:0-201 GCF_054177405.1 Leptonychotes weddellii
TCTTTTTTTTTTTTATTCTTATGTTAATCCCCATACATTACATCATTAGTTCTAGATGAAGTGTTCCATGATTCATTGTTCATGCACAACACCCAGTGCTCCATGCAGAACGTGCCCTCCTCAATACCCACCACCAGGCCAACCCATCCTCCCACCCCCCTCCCCTCTAGAACCCTCAGTTTGTTTTTCAGAGTCCATCGT
>NW_027992886.1:0-201 GCF_054177405.1 Leptonychotes weddellii
ATAAAAAAAAAGATAAAAAAATATGCAAGTAATTCCTCATACCTATTAGGGAAAATGAAGAGTGTTGGAAGAGGTTGTAAGTGGTGTGAGACTACAAGGCAGGTATGACCCTAAATGCAGAAAGAAAGAATAGTTAGGAGGAAGTATTTTAGGTTGTACTACGTATCTTGAGTGGTGAGCGAAATAGGAGAGGAGGTACAA
>NW_027992887.1:0-1031 GCF_054177405.1 Leptonychotes weddellii
TTTTTAAGATTTTTTTTTATTAATTTATTTGAGAGAGAGAATGAGATAGAGAGAGAGAGCATGAGAGGGAGGAGGGTCAGAGGGAGAAGCAGACTCCCTGCTGAGCAGGGAGCCCGATGCGGGACTCGATCCTGGGACTCCAGGATCATGACCTGAGCCGAAGGCAGTCGCTTAACCAACTGAGCCACCCAGGCGCCCCCTCCTCGAATAATTTTAAAGTAGCTTTTTGGACCCACGCTAGAGTTTACCCAAAACAAGGAAGATTTTTACCTGGAGGTATCATACAATGTTAAAAAGTGAAATACCAATTTTATATAACTACACACACACACACACACACTTTTGTTTTTTTAAGTTGAAAAGAAATATTTTTACTTTCTTCAGTATATTAACTATCTCTAGTTGCTACCATTTGTATTTGCTTTCCAAATGACATTTGGATAAGAATCATTTTGTGATAACTTTTGTGTATTGCTAATAATAGGTTATAAAGTGTTCCTCAAGACTGCATGAAAAGCAATTATATTCAAATTGTTTTTATCAATTTTTTATGTTTTAATTTTGAACCAAGCTCAAAATTACAAGAAAACTGGAAGTATATTATCAATATTTTCCTCCCTGGATCATTTGGACAAAGTTGTTGAAATGATGCCCCACTACCCTAAATACTTACGTGTTTATTTCCTATAGTCAAGGGCATTTTCCTACACATAAACGCATTCAATATTCAAGATCAGGAAATTAGGAAACAAACAATGATACATTATTACCATCTAATCCTCATACCTATTCAAATTTTCCAACTGTCCCAAAATAACCTTTTTATAGTGAAAGACTCTAGTTCAGAATCAGGTGTTGCATTTAAACATCATGTTTTGGTAATCTCCTTCAATCTGGAATAGTTCCTCAATCTTTCCTTAATTTTCATGATTAAGTGCTCCTTGGCTCTTTGGGATATTAAAGACCAGTTACTATTTTTCAATGTTTTTCAATTAGGATGTTTCCTCATGATTACATTCTACAATATGCAT
>NW_027992888.1:0-201 GCF_054177405.1 Leptonychotes weddellii
AGCCAAGCCCAAGTCTCATAAGTGGGGTCTGGGATGTATCTCACTCCTAGACTTCTGGTCACTGTTGTCTCTAGGGTCACCTTTCAAGGTCACCACTGTCAGCCCTGGAACCCATATCGCCCCACCTTACCCCCTTGCTACTGACCACTGACCCTGTCTGAGAGTCGGGTTCGGAATCTACCCTCAACTCCATAATGGGTG
>NW_027992889.1:0-201 GCF_054177405.1 Leptonychotes weddellii
CGCATCAGAGTAAAGTGTAAAGAGGCTGGAGCCATTCAGACCATGTATACTCTTGAAAATATCCTGGCAGGGCTTACCTCCAGGATAGGGACCCACAGTGAAAAAAAAACTGCTAGAAGTGGGTCCAAAACTGAAGGAAAATAAAGGTTAAGAAAAAGAAAGGTCAAAACTAAAGTTGGGAAGAACCTGGAAAGAGAAGAA
>NW_027992890.1:0-201 GCF_054177405.1 Leptonychotes weddellii
TTCTTTTTTTTTTTTTAAAGATTTTATTTATTTATTTGAGACAGAGAGAATGAGAGAGAGAGAGCACATGAGAGGGGGGAGGGTCAGAGGGAGAAGCAGACTCCCCGCCGAGCAGGGAGCCCGATGCGGGACTCGATCCAGGGACTCCAGGATCATGACCTGAGCCGAAGGCAGTCGCTTAACCAACTGAGCCACCCAGGC
>NW_027992891.1:0-201 GCF_054177405.1 Leptonychotes weddellii
TTATTTTTTTTTATTCTTATGTTAATCCCCATACATTACATCATTAGTTTTAGATGAAGTGTTCCATGATTCATTGTTTGTGCATAACACCCAGTGCTCCATGCAGAATGTGCCCTCCTCAATACCCACCACCAGGCTAACCCATCCTCCCACCCCCCTCCCCTCCAGAACCCTGTTTGTTTTTCAGAGTCCATCGTCTCT
>NW_027992892.1:0-201 GCF_054177405.1 Leptonychotes weddellii
GGGGGGCGGAGCAAGATGGCGGAGGAGTAGGAGACCTGGATTTCGTCTCCTCTCAGGAATTCAGCTGGATAGGGATCAAACCATTCTGAACACCTACAGACTCAACAGGAGATCGAAGAAAGGAATAGCAACAACTCTCTGAACAGAAAAGCGACCACTTTCTGGAAGGTAGGACGTGCGGAGAAGTGAATCCGAGGCGAT
>NW_027992893.1:0-201 GCF_054177405.1 Leptonychotes weddellii
CACATCAGAGTAAAGTGTAAAGAGGCTGGAGCCATTCAGACCATGTATACTCTTGAAAATATCCTGGCAGGGCTTACCTCCAGGATAGGGACCCACAGTGAAAAAAAAACTGCTAGAAGTGGGTCCAAAACTGAAGGAAAATAAAGGTTAAGAAAAAGAAAGGTCAAAACTAAAGTTGGGAAGAACCTGGAAAGAGAAGGA
>NW_027992894.1:0-201 GCF_054177405.1 Leptonychotes weddellii
CTGGATAAAGTATTCTTGGCTGCATGTTCTTCTCATTTAGTACCCTGAATATGTCTTGCCAGGCCTTTCTGGCTTGCCAGGTCTCTGTGGATAGGTCTGACGTTATTCTGATGTTCCTCCCTCTGTACGTAAGGAATCTCTTCCCCCTAACTGCCCTTAAGATGGTTTCCTTGGTTCTAAGATTTGCAAGTTTTACTATTA
>NW_027992895.1:0-201 GCF_054177405.1 Leptonychotes weddellii
ACATTCTCACCAACACTTGTTATCTCTTGTCTTTTTGATAAAAGCCATTTTAACAGGTATGAGGTGATAGTTCATTATGGTTTTGATTTGCATATACCTAATGATTAGTGATTTTGAGTACCAATTGGCCATTTGCATGTATTCTTCAGAAAAATGTCTATTCAGATCTTTGCCCATTTTTATTTTTTTTATTTTTTTTTT
>NW_027992896.1:0-201 GCF_054177405.1 Leptonychotes weddellii
ATAGGGGCGCCTGGGTGGCTCAGTTGGTTAAGCGACTGCCTTCGGCTCAGGTCATGATCCTGGAGTCCCTGGATCGAGTCCCGCATCGGGCTCCCTGCTCAGCAGGGAGTCTGCTCCTCCCTCTGACCCTCTTCCCTCTTGTGCTGTCTCTCATTCTCTCTCTCAAATAAATAAATAAAATCTTTAAAAAAAAAAAAAAAA
>NW_027992897.1:0-201 GCF_054177405.1 Leptonychotes weddellii
ATCCAAGCCCAAGTCTCATAAGTGGGGTCTGGGATGTATCTCACTCCTAGACTTCTGGTCACTGTTGTCTCTAGGGTCACCTTTCAAGGTCACCACTGTCAGCCCTGGAACCCATATCGCCCCACCTTACCCCCTTGCTACTGACCACTGACCCTGTCTGAGAGTCGGGTTCGGAATCTACCCTCAACTCCATAATGGGTG
>NW_027992898.1:0-1031 GCF_054177405.1 Leptonychotes weddellii
GGTGGAGATGGTGATGATGGTGGAGATGGTGATGGTGGTGGAGATGATGGTGATGGTGGTGATAATGGTGGAGATGGTGATGGTGGTGATGATGGTGGTGATAATGGTGGAGATGGTGATGGTGGTGATGATGGTGGTGATGGTGGAGATGGTGATGGTGGTGGAGATGATGGTGATGGTGGTGATAATGGTGGAGATGATGATGGTGATGGTGGAGATGATGGTGATGATGATGGTGATGGTGGAGATGATGGTGATGGTGATGATGGTGGAGATGGTGATGGTGGAGATGATGGTGATGGTGATGATGGTGGAGATGGTGATGGTGGTGGTGATGGTGATGATGGTGGAGATGGTGATGGTGGTGGTGATGGTGATGATGGTGGAGATGATGGTGATGGTGGTGATGATGGTGGAGATGATGATGGTGGAGATGGTGATGGTGATGATGATGGTGGTAGTGATGGTAGTATTGACAGTGAACAAATCCTTACCCTAATAACTATTTAAGGACAATTGTCATGTGACTGAAAAGAAAAACTTATTTTCCCTTTCTTCATCTTCTTTTTATCAATTATTTTTTTGAGGTGGGAGGAACGGAGACAGAGAGAGAGTGAATCTCCAGCAGACTCCACAGCGAGTGCGAAGTCTGACATAGGACTCGATCTCATGACCCTGAGAACACGACCTGAACCAAAACCAAGAAGTCAGATGCTCAACTGACTGCACCACACAGGCACCCCTTCCCTTTTTTCATCTTAACATTAAAATACATTTAAATCTTCAGGGCTCTCAGCTCGACCTATTCTTGGTCACCTATCTCTGAGCGGGAATAAGGCTCTGGAGGTAGCCAGGTGGCCTTTGAGGACAGGCGGGGGAAATAGCAGAGGGTTCCTGGAGTGGGACAAGGGCAGAAAATGGGGCTGTGGGTGCACAAGATGGAATTCCCTCCCTTGGCCTGCCCTCCACTACCATTCATTCATTCAGTCATTCATCCGCTTGCAAGTTTTTACTGACCGCGTCTATGTGCC
>NW_027992899.1:0-201 GCF_054177405.1 Leptonychotes weddellii
TTCACGAACAATGAATCATGGAACACTTCATCTAGAACTAATGATGTAATGTATGGGGATTAACATAAGAATAAAAAAAAAGAATTCAGGAATGAGAAATACAGAGAGTACATAAATCATGATGCTTGCCCACCGGGAGTTTGAGAAATGAAACAGCTCTTTTGGGGGAATAATCAACAGAGAAAAAGACTTGGGTTATTC
>NW_027992900.1:0-201 GCF_054177405.1 Leptonychotes weddellii
TTTTTTTTTTTTTTTTAAAGATTTTATTTATTTATTTGACAGAGAGAGACACAGCGAGAGAGGGAACACAAGCAGGGGGAGTGGGAGAGGGAGAAGCAGGCTCCCCGCAGAGCAGGGAGCCCGATGCGGGACTCGATCCCAGGACCCTGGGATCATGACCTGAGCTGAAGGCAGTTGCTTAACCAACTGAGCCACCCAGGC
>NW_027992901.1:0-201 GCF_054177405.1 Leptonychotes weddellii
GATGGACTCTGAAAAACAAACAGGGTTCTAGAGGGGAGGGGGGTGGGAGGATGGGTTAGCCTGGTGGTGGGTATTGAGGAGGGCACATTCTGCATGGAGCACTGGGTGTTATGCACAAACAATGAATCATGGAACACTTCATCTAAAACTAATGATGTAATGTATGGGGATTAACATAAGAATAAAAAAAAAAAAAAAGAA
>NW_027992902.1:0-201 GCF_054177405.1 Leptonychotes weddellii
GTGAGCCTGGTGATGGGTATTAAAGAGGGCATGTTCTGCATGGAGCACTGGGTGTTATGCACAAACAATGAATCATGGAACTCTACATCAAAAACTAATGATGTAATGTATGGTGATTAACGTAACAATAAAAATTTTAAAAAAGAATATTGGCTAAAGACATGAAGAGACATTTCACAGAAAATATACAGAAGGCAAAAA
>NW_027992903.1:0-201 GCF_054177405.1 Leptonychotes weddellii
TTTTTTTTTTTTTTTTAAAGATTTTATTTATTTATTTGAGACAGAGAGAATGGGATACAGAGAGCATGAGAGGGAGGAGGGTCAGAGGGAGAAGCAGACTCCCCGCCGAGCAGGGAGCCCGATGCGGGACTCGATCCCGGGACTCCAGGATCATGACCTGAGCCGAAGGCAGTCGCTTAACCAACTGAGCCACCCAGGCGC
>NW_027992904.1:0-201 GCF_054177405.1 Leptonychotes weddellii
TTGGGCGCCTGGGTGGCTCAGTTGGTTAAGCAACTGCCTTCGGCTCAGGTCATGATCCTGGAGTCCCGGGATCGAGTCCCGCATTGGGCTCCCTGCTCAGCGAGGAGCCTGCTTCTCCCTCTGACCCTCCCCCCTCTCATGTACTCTCTCTCATTCTCGCTCTCTCAAATAAATAAATAAATCTTTAAAAAAAAAAAAAAG
>NW_027992905.1:0-201 GCF_054177405.1 Leptonychotes weddellii
ATGATACAAGTTCAACATACAAAAAACTGTTTTATTCCTAAATAGTTAGTTGAAGCCCCAAACTGGAAAATAAAGATTCAATTTGTGAAATAATCAAAATACATAACAATAAGGATGAATGATATTTACAAATCTTCCACTGAAAACTACAAAACATTGGAGACAAAATTTAAAAATAAATACATAAACCAAATACCATGA
>NW_027992906.1:0-201 GCF_054177405.1 Leptonychotes weddellii
TTTTTTTTTAAAGATTTTATTTATTTATTTGAGAGAGAGAGAATGAGAGAGAGCGAGTACATGAGAGGGGGGAGGGTCAGAGGGAGAAGCAGACTCCCTGCCGAGCAGGGAGCCCGATGCGGGACTCGATCCAGGGACTCCAGGATCATGACCTGAGCCGAAGGCAGTCGCTTAACCAACTGAGCCACCCAGGCGCCCCCA
>NW_027992907.1:0-201 GCF_054177405.1 Leptonychotes weddellii
TCTGTGTGCACGGGGCTTGGCGATGGGGCACGGCACGGTAGGACACTCCAGCATCACCGTAGCCGGGCGTGTGTCTCCACGGGCCTCGGGCCAGCCTGGACCTGCCCCTTGCCTCCCAAGGGCAGCGGCCAGCAGGCCTGGGCCAGCCGTGGATGGGAGGGTGCGGGCAAGGCCCCTGCTGTTCCCTTCATCCCCCCTCTC
>NW_027992908.1:0-201 GCF_054177405.1 Leptonychotes weddellii
TGCTTTGAGGATTCCTAGTATGATGATAACCCCCTCGTCAGGGGCACTGTCTGAGGCTCTTCCTTGCCAGGTGTCAGGTACAGAGTGTGCTCTTTCAGAAATGATGCGCATCTAGGATGCGGCCATCTCTGCGGATGTCCAGGGCCCAGCACGGCTGGCTGGCACTGGAGTGGGCACCAGAGTGGCCGGCGAGGGGCTAGT
>NW_027992909.1:0-12183 GCF_054177405.1 Leptonychotes weddellii
CAAGGAACACACAGAAAATATCATTCTCAATGGGGAAAAACTGGGACCTTTCCGCCTAAGGTCAGGAACACGGCAAGGATGTCCACTATCACCACTGCTATTCAACATAGTACTAGAAGTCCTAGCCACAGCAATCAGACAACAAAAAGAAATAAAAGGCATCCGAATCAGCAAAGAAGAAGTCAAACTCTCACTCTTTGCAGATGATAAGATATTTTATGTGGAAAACCCAAAAGACTCCACCCCAAAACTGCTAGAACTCACACAGGAATTCAGTAAAGTGGCAGGATATAAAATCAATGCACAGAAATCGGTGGCGTTTCTATACAGCAAAAGCAAGACAGAAGAAAGAAATTAAGGTTTCGATCCTATTTACAATTGCACCCAAAACCATAAGATAGCTAGGAATACATCTAACCAAAGAGGCAAAGAATCTGTACTCAGAAAACTAAAAAATACTCATGAAATAAATTAAAGAAGACACAAAGAAATGGAAAAGCGTTCTATGCTCATGGATTGGAAGAAAAAATATTGTGACAATGTCAATGCTACCTAGAGCAATCTACACATTTAATGCAATCCCTATGAAAATACCATCCACTTTTTTCAAAGATATAGAACAAATAATCCTAAAATTTGTATGGAACCAGAAAAGGCCCCGAATAGCCAGAGGAATGTTGAAAAAGAATAGCAAAGCTGGTGGCATCACAATTCCAGACTTCAAGCTCTATTACAAAGCTATCATCATCAAGACAGTATGGTACTGGCACAAAAACAGACACACAGATCAATGGAACAGAATAAAGAGCCCAGAAATGGATCCTCAACTCTATGGTCAACTAATTTTCGACAAAGCAGGAAAGAATGTCCAATGGAAAAAAGACAGTCTCTTCAACAAATGGTGTTGGGAAAATTGGACAGCCACATGCAGAAGAATGAAACTGGACCACTTCCTTACACCACACACAAAAATAAGCTCACAATGGTTGAAAGACCTAAATGTGAGACAGGAGTCCATCAAAATCCTAAAGAAGAACACAGGAAGCAACCTCTTTGACCTCAGCCGAAGCAACTTCTTCCTAGAAACATCACCAAAGGCAAGGTACACAAGGGGAAAAATGGACTACTGGGACTTCATCAAGATAAAAAGCTTTTGCACAGCAAAAGAAACAGTCAACAAAACCAAAAGACAACCGACAGAATGGGAGAAGATATTTGCAAATGACATATCAGATAAATGGCTTGTATCCAAAATCTATAAAGACCTTATCAAACTCAACACCCAAAGAACAAATGATCCAATCAAGAAATGGGCAGAAGACATGAAAGAAGACATCCAAATGGCCAACTGACACATGAAAAAGTGTTCAAAATTACTTGGCATCGGGGAAATCCAAACCAAAACCTCAATGAGATACCACCTCACACCAGTCAGAATGGCTAAAATTAACAAGTCAGGAAAACACAGATGTTGGCAGGGATGCGGAGAAAAGGGAACCCTCCTACACTTTTGGTGGGAATGAAAGGTGGGGCAGCCACTTTGGAAAACAGTATGGTGGTTCCTCAAAAAGTTGAAAATAGAGCTACCATACAACCCAGTAATTGCACTACTGGGTATCTACCCCAAATATACAAATGTAGTGATCCAAAGGGGTATGTGCACCCTCATGTTTATAGCATCAATGTCCACAATAGCCAAACTATGGAAAGAGCCAAGATGTCCCTGACAGATGAATGGATAAAGAAGAAGTGGTATATATATACAATGGAATATTATGCAGCCATCAAAAACAATGACATCTTGCCATTTGCAATGATGTGGATGGATCTGGAGGGTATTATGCTGAGTGAAATAAGTCAATCAAAGAAAGACATGTATCATATGATCTCACTGATATGAGGAATTCTTAATCTCAGGAAACAAACTGAGGGTTGCTGGAGTCGTGGGGAGTGGGAGGGATGGGGTGGCTGGGTGATAGACATTGGGGAGGGTATGTGCTATGGTGAGCACTGTGAATTGTGTAAGAGTGTTGAATCACAGATCTGTACCTCTGAAACAAATAATACATTATATGTTAAATAAAAAAGAAGAAGATAGTAGCAAGGGAAAAATAAAGGGGGAGAAATAATAGGGGGAGATGAACCATGGAGACTATGGACTCTGAGAAACAAACTGAGGGTTTTAGAGGGGAGGGGGCTCAGGAGATGGATTAGCCTGGTGATGGGTATTAAAGAGGGCACGTATTGAATGGAGCACTGGGTCTTATTCACAAATAATGAGTCATGGAACACTACATCAAAAACTAATGATGTAATATATGGTGATTAACATAACATAATAAAAAATAAAGAAGAATTGAATACCTATTCTTCTCACGCTATTTCAAAAAATAGGAAAGGAAGGAAAAATTCCAAATTCATTCTTTGAGGCCAGCATTACCCTAATACCAAAACCAGATAAAGACACCCTAGCATCATCCTTAAAGAGGAGAAACAGAAGGCTTTTCCTCTATGGTCAGGTAGAAGTAAAGAAGGTCCATTCTCACCACTGTTATTTAACATAGTACTGGAATATCTAGTCACAGCAATCAGAAAACAACAACAACAACAAAAAAATAAAAGACATCCAAATTGACAAAGAAGAAGTAAAATTTACACTATTTTCAGAGGCCATGATATTATATATAGAAAACCCAAAATGCTCCACTAAAAATCGGCTAGAAGTGATAATAATTTAGTAAGTTCTCAGGATAAAAAAATCAACTTACAGAAATCTGCTACATTTCTATACACCAATAATGAAGCGGCAGAAAGATAAATTAAGTAATCAATTGCATTTTTAATAGCACCAAAAATTGTAAGATACCTAGATATATACCTTACCAATGTAAGGTGGTGAAAAACGTGTACTCTGAAAAGTATAGAACATTTATGAAAAAAATTGAAGATGACACGAAGAAATGGAAAGATATTCCATGCTCATGGATTGGAAGAACAAGTATTGTTAAAATGTCTATATTACCCAAAGCAATCTACATATTTAATATAATCTCTATCAAAATACCACCAGCACTTTTCACAGAGCTAGGACAAATAATCCTAAAATTTGTATGGAACCACAAAAGACTCCAAATAAGCCAAAGCAATCTTGAAGAAGAAAAGCATAGCTGGAGGCATTACAATTCTGGACATCAAGTTATGTTACAAGTTATATTACTACTACAAAGCTGTAGTAATCAAAATGGCATGGTACTGCCACAAAAATAGACATAGAGATCAATAGATCAGAAGAGAAAACCATTAAATGAACCCACAAATATATAGTCAATTAATCTTTGACAAAGCAAGAAAGAATATCCACTGGGAAAAGTCTTTTTAACAAATGGTGTTGGGAAAACTGGACAGCCACATGCAAAAGAAAGAAATGTGGATACTTTCTTATACCATACCCAAAAGTAAATTCAAAATATATTAAAGGTCTAAATATGAAACCTGAAACCACAAAAGTCCTAGAGGAGAACACAAGCAGTAACTTCTTTGACATTGGCCTTACCAACTTATTTCTAGATATGTCTCCTGAGGCAAGGGAGAAAATAAAGTATTGGGACTTCATCATAATAAAAAGCTTCTGCACATCAAAGGAAACAATCACTAAAAGACAACATATGGAATGGGAAAGGATATTTGCAAATAACATATCTGATAATGTGTTAGTATCCAAAATACATAAAGAACTTATAAAAATCAACACTGAAAAAACTAATAATACAATGAAAAAATGGGCAGAAGACATGAATAGACATTTTTTCAAAGAAGACATTTTGAAGGCTAACAGATACATGAAAAGATGCTCATCATCATTTATCAACAGGGAAATGCAAATAGAAACTACCATGAGCTATCACCTCACACTGGTCAGAATAGCTAAAATCAACAATACAAGAAACAACAGTTGTTGGCAAAGATGCCAAGAAAGGGGAACCCTCTTGTACTGTTGGTGGGAATGTAAACTCATGCAGCCACTCTGGATAACAGTATGGAAGTTCCTCAAAAGATTAAAAATAGAATTTCTGTAGGATCCAGCAATTGCACTACTAGGTATTTACCCAAAGAATGCAAAATTACTAATTCAAAGGGATACATGCACCCCGTTATGTATAGCAGCATTATCTACAATAGCCAAGTTATGGAAACAGCCCAGTATCCATGATGGAAGAATGGATAAAGAAGATGTGATTATATATATAATGGAATATTAATC
The DNA here is from genome assembly GCF_054177405.1 of Leptonychotes weddellii. Taxonomy (NCBI): domain Eukaryota; kingdom Metazoa; phylum Chordata; class Mammalia; order Carnivora; family Phocidae; genus Leptonychotes; species Leptonychotes weddellii. Next base: position 4,262 of record NW_027992909.1, read on the forward strand.
CTAAAAAGAATGAAATCTTTCCATTTGCAACAACATGGGTGGAGGTAGACAGTATTATGCTAAGTGAAGTCAGTCAGAGAATGACAAATACCATGTGATTTCACTCATATGTGGAATTTAAGAAACAAAAAAAATGGGAAAAAAGAGAGAGGCAAAGCAAGAAACAGATTCTTAACTATACAGAACAAATTGATTGTTGCCAGAAGGGAGTTTGGTGGTGGGATGGGTTCAATGGGTGATGGGGATTAAGGAGTACAGTAATTGTGATGAATACCAGGTGATGTATGGAAGTGCTGAAGCACTTTATTGTACACCTGAAACTAATATTACACTGTATGTTAATTAACTGGAATTTAAATAAAAACTAAAAAAGAGAAGTTATACAACTCAACACCAAAACACAAACAAGCAAACAATCTGATTAAAAATGGGCAGAGATACTGATTAGGTATTTTCCCAAAGACACATACAGTGGTCAATGTAAACATGAAAAGATACTCAACATCACTAATCATCAGAGAAATGCACATCAAAACTATAACCTTACACTTGTCAGAATGGCCAGTATCAAAAGACAAGAAATAAGTTGGGTGATGATATGGAGAAAAAGGAACCCCTGTGCACTGTTGGTAGGAATGTAAATTTGTGCACCAATTTGGAAAACAGTATAGATGTTCTTCAAAAAATTAAAAATATAAATATTATATCCAATAATTGAACTACTCAGTATTTACCCCCAAAAATGAAAACATTAAGTCAAAAGATATATTCACCACTACATGTATTGCAGAATTATTTTTTTATAAATTTTATTATGTTAGTCACCATACAGTACATCATTAGTTTTTAATGTTGTGTTATTTACAGTAGCCAAGATATGGAAGCAATCTGAGTCCACTGATAGATGATTGGATACAGAAAATGTAGTGTCTATATATATATATATATATATATATATATATATATATTCAGTCATCTTATTCAGTCATAAAAAAGGATGAGATCTTACCATTTGCAAAGCAGGGAGAGACCTAAAATGTATTATGCTAAGTGAAAAAATCAGACAAAGATAAATACCACATGATTTTACTCATTTGTGGAATCTTAAAAAAAATGAAATAAACAAATGAAAAACAGAATCATTCTTGTAGGAGAACAAGTCGATGGTTGCCGGTGGGGGGATGGGCAAAATGGGTGAGGATGCTGGGAGATAGAACCTTCCAGTTATGGAATGAATACATCACAGGACTAAAAGGTACAGTATAAGGAATGTAGTCAATGATATTGTAATAGTGTTGTATGGTGACAGATGGTAGCTATACTTGTGGTGAGCATAACATAATGTACATACTCATGAAATCACTGTCTTACACACCTGAAACTAATGTAACATTGATTGTCAACTCACTTGAATAGGAAAAAAAAAATCAAAAATAAGTCTTGGAAGAACTGTAAGTGCATATTTCTAAGTGAAACAAAGCCAGTCTGAAAAAAAAAAATAGTGTATGATTCCCTCTATATGGCATTGAGGGAAAGACATACCTATAGAGACAGTAAAATCCAAGGGTAATAATGAAAGGATGAATCTGTAGAGTGCAAGGGATTTTTAGGGCAGTGGAACTGATCTGTATGGTACCTAAAAGATTGATACATGATATTTTGCATTTGTGAAAAGCCATACAATGTGCAACACAAAAAATGAACACTTATACAAACTATGTACTGTAGTTAGTAAGCATGTATCAATATTGATTCATTAGTCATAGCAAACATACCACACTAATACAAGATGCTAATAAGCAGAGAAACTGCTGGTGGAGAGGAGATATATGGAAATTCTGAGTAATTTCTGCTCATTTTTTCAGTAAACCTAAAACTTTTCTAAAAATGAAGTCTATTGATTTAAAAAGGAAGGACTTTTACCATACCCAAATAAATAGGGTTAAAGAGGTAGATTCCAGATAGAGGCATGAATAAGAGTAAGCTAAGGTGAATTCAAATTGTAGAATGCTGCAATTAGAGAACTAGAGTAGAGCATACATAGAGGAATATCCTGAGATAACAAAGCTAGAAAAGTAACTTCACATGGAACCAAAGAGCTTATATTTTATTTTGGAGACATTAAGTAGCCACTAAAGTCCTAAAATTGGAGTGGAAAAGCAAATGAAATGGCATAGGAGAACCAACCAGAAGACAGGGTACCAAACAAGTATGATAGGATTGGTACCTGACTAGAAATGGCAAGATGTTACAGAGGTCAATATGACTTGGTAATCAAATGAGTATGGGATTTTAGGAGAGTTAGAGTATTACTGAAGTTTGTAGCCTTAATAGCTAGGAAGAGGTTGTGCCATTCACTTACATAAAAGTTATAAGAGTTGCTGGAATACCAAGATGCTTTAGAAATAATGCTTACGGGCGCCTGGGTGGCTCAGTCGTTAAGCGTCTGCCTTCGGCTCAGGTCATGATCCCAGGGTCCTGGGATCGAGTCCCACATCAGGTTCCCTCCTCGGCGGGAAGCCTGCTCTCCCTCTCCCACTCCCGCTGCTTGTGTTCCTGCTCTCGCTGTCTCTGTCTCTGTCAAATAAATAAATAAAATCTTAAAAAAAAAAAAGAAAGAATGCTTACAGTAGCTAGCATGATGACCTTGGGGTTAACAGGAAAGAGAGACCCATTTTGGTGATTTTAAAAAATAATTTAATTACCATACTATTAAAAGTCTATACATTTCAGGCATGTTACTAAATGAGCCAGATTGTTAGAGTGTGGTGTAGTTTTGATGGCTCTTAATTTAATGTTTTCAACTTTGGTAAAAGGTTGACTTACATAATTCAGTATCTGCATATGCTTTGCATGTGCAGCTCATGTGGGGTCACTGTTAAACTAGCCAGTGATGTAAATATTAGCTTAGAGTCTAGGGTATTATAGTCAATTGACAGTTATTGCAGGTCATGATCTGAAAGTGTAATTTTAAGTCCTTCAGGGTCTTTTGAAATGTTTGATGAATTGTATTTTAAAAACTGTCAATAGGCTGTTAAGTTCTGTTTGTAATCTGTGTTTAGTTTGCACGTCAATTGGACTTTAAGTAGGCATATGACTTGATATGGCCAGTTGGTGTCTGAATGATGCTGAAAATCTTTGGAGAATGAGGACAGATTATTACACTGTTAAGGGAAATGTAAATTGAACAAAGACGTATTTAAGCATTTGTGTGGTAAAGGGAGGCACTGATGGCTACTTTTCATCTGCAGTTTGACCAATTTTTCTACTAAAACTCTGAGTACGCAAAGAAGAATTGAGATCTATAATTATCTTGGGTAAATGAGAGCCTTATATAGAAACCTATTTATGTCATTGATGGTTACTATTATGTTGAGCATAAAGTGAAGGTTTAGGGAAAAGATAAACAGTGATTAATTTAATATGTGTTATGTAATATCATTATAGCAAAGTCATATGATGAGTATAGTATAAAAGTGCATATACATCAAAGTAATTTTGGAAGGCTAACTGAAAAACTTGTAGTTTAAAAGGGGATGCAGAGGCCATTTTTTAATTCAGTGTTTACACTGTACTGAGGCTTCTCTAATAAATTAATAATCACAGAAGGAAATTTCACAACTGAAAAGTTGGGTTTGACAGATTGTTCCTTAAAAGGATTTAGAGGTAGTGAGCCATAAGTGAATTGATAGGGGGAAAGTTTAAAATATTTTATTAATATTCTATGGGGATTTGCAGTCATAGGAAGTAGACTATGTTCTCCTTCTTGGTTTCCATGCAGAATTTAAGTTTCTAACCTTTATTAAACCCTTGTGTAATTCTATTAACAGTACATTTTATGGTTGTTTTTATCACGAATATTGATGACTGTTGTGTTATTTATATAGGAGCTCCTTCAACTGAGATTATCACTTTAGTGTTGCATGAGACCTGTTAAGTGTGTTTTATTATATTGCACAATTTTGATGCTTTTGTTGTTGTTGTTGTTGTTGTTGTTAATGGCTTTAATTCAACCATCGTTGTTGAGCCCAGGTGACAGACCTTAAGTCAACTAATAGCATTTTTTTCTAGCCTGCTTTTTGCACTAAAAGTATGTGTTTTGAAAGTTTGTATTACTGTTACTGTATACAGGGGGACTCTGAATATACTTCCTATTGATTCATTGTTGTCCACTAGCTGTTGTGATTTTCGAAGCAAGAAAAAATGAGGGGACGGCAAAGAGGATAAAAGGATATTATTAATAGTGGATAATTGTATGTGGGATCAACATAAACACTATCCATTGTAGATTTCTATAATATGTAATAATTTAGGAAAATTATAGGCAAGGATGTTTTAGAACATCTGTTAAATATTACTGATTTCTGGGCTTCTGTCCAAATGAAGGCAAGATTACTGTTGAGGCAATAGTTTAAAATACATTGTAAAGTACTATGGTTTACTTATCATAGTGATGTTAATATCTGTAATATTAGGCTAACCCTCCCTAGCCTCTGCTCAAAGGGGATTTCCTCACAAATCCCAACCTCATAAGGGGTAAGTAGACAACAATTTTAATTTGTTACATTTTTCATGATGACATATCTGCGGCTACCACAAGTGTAATGTAAATAATACTTGAAAGATAATTAAGAAATTTAAAATGTGTGAAAACTATTTCACCTTGCATACGAAAACAAACAGAATTCTAGATACTACTCAATGATGTTGATATTTGTTATTAAACTGAAAATAGTTTGAATATTTTGATAGCGGAGTTACTCCTTATTGATAAAGGATTCAAATTAGAGCCACAGAATTCATCTTAGAGATTATAACTAAAAGGGTAGAACATATTCCAAGGGGCACCTGGGTGGCTTAGTTGGTTAAGCATCAGACTCTTGGTTTTGGTTCATGTAGTGATCTCGAGGACATGAGATTGAGCCCTGCATTGGGCTCTGCACTCAGTGCAGAGTCTGCTTCAGATTCTCCCTCCCTCTGCTTCTGCCCTCACTTGCACACTCTCTCTCTAAACTAAATAAATAAAATATTTTTTTTAAAAAAAGAACATATTCCAAGTCTTATTTTCCTTTTCTTTTTTTTCCAAGTCTTATTTTCTTTAATAATTCTGAAGCTTAGGGAATCTACATCCCGTCTTAACAGGACCACTGTTAAGTTAGATGCTACTAACACATCAGTATATTATAATGATTAAAAAGAAAGTTACTTATTAAACAAAATGATGTTTTGCTTAAAGATTTTTATTTATTTTTATGGGTAAAACAAATTGCATCTTATAAATATTTTGAGAGTGAGAGCAAGAACAAGGAATAGATAAAAGTTTATGGATATAGGAATATTTTAAAAAAGTATAAAGCAATATTAAATCCTAGGTACCATTAATTGCCCAAAGAGATACTAGGATATAATAAAACTTGATTAAAAAAAAAAAAGCCAACAAGAATGAATTCAGATAATTTTTTTTTTTACTATTTTGTAGCATCAATTTTGATGTGGTTTTCCTTTTCCAGATGTAGCAATTTAACATACACTGTCTCTTTTAGGACTGGATCTGCCATTTATGATGATGCCTCATCCCCTACTTCCAGTCAGCTTACCTCCTGCATCAGTTGCCATGGCAATGAATCAGATGAACCATCTTAATACTATTGCCAACATGGCTGCTGCAGCCCAGATTCACAGTCCACTCTCCAGAGCTGGAGCCTCTGTTATAAAGGTAAGAACTGTGATTTGGAAGAGGACACAGGTTTTAATTACATGTAAATTTTGAGAAAATATTAGCAATACCACTGAATCTTCAGTATAAACACACAGCTCATTGACTCAGTTGCTTAGCATATAGTATTGATTTTATTTCTGACTAGGCCTGCTAAAGTGTTTTGTTGTTGTTGTTTGTTTGTTTGTTTTTATTGCATGACCACAGATCTCACCTTTAATTCTAGCTTTATGTCTTGTAATCATGAACACAGTGTGTGGGAGGCATAGCAAGACTAATGACACAGAATAGTGTTCAGAAATCATTACCATTGCTATGGTGAAATAAAGTAAACACTGTGTTCTTTTTGGTGTTTCGGAGGCAGTTCTGGGGTAGTATATACCATGCAGGACTTGTAGTCAGAAAGACCTAAGTTTTGATCCTGCCACTTTAGCTCAATAACCTTGGATATGACATTTAACCTGCATGAACTTGTTTCCTCAACTGTAAACTAAATGTTATAGTAATAATCTATCCCACTTACTTCACTGGCTGTCCAGAGATAATGTGAGTAAGACATAGGTTAAAAACTGTGAAACATTAAGCAAATATTTATGATAATTTATAGCATTATCATTATCATCATTAGAATACTATTTTTTTTCAAAATTTCATGACCATTGGGTAATGAAACACAAATAATATTTTATAATCTGTCCTGATGTCTTCTTTTAGTTTGGCATAGTGCCTCTCTGCCCTCTCTCCAAGTATCATGTAAACTTGTTTTTTTAATATTTTTTTTCTTTTGGCAAGGAGGTGATATAAGGGTACATAGGATCAAAAGTAATAATAAGAGCAACCCATTAACTTGTCCCTTTGTTCTTTTATTTTTTTCAACAAATATTATACTCTTGATGTTTACATGTTGTATTGGGCAATATGGGATATAGGTAAAGAAGACATAATCCCTGACTTCCAGTACTCACAAACTAAATGTGATATAAACAAGTACCCATTTAGCTTGCAATAACAAGACAGACTGTGATGAATGGCATAGAATATCATCATGTGTTATAGGAATTTAGAGGAGGGACTTATTATACCTAGCTTGGCAAAAAGAGGGGGAAAAAATCACAAAAAGCATTACGGTTGTTGGATTTAACCTGGACCTTGGCAATATTGATATGATTGTAATAGATGTACATGGGGGAATGTAAAAGAAAGAGGAAATGTGAAATTCTGGATTTTTTTTTTCATTTTAAATTAGCTTCTAGTTTTGGGGATTTTTAAAATAATGAGGAAAATCTGTGACCTAAACTTTGTAGGAAAGAACAAGAAAAATTGATAATTTTTTATTAAGCTCCATATATATTTAAATGGCCATGTAGAAGTATGCTTCCCGCAAAGATTGTAGCCCTCAATAGATCAGTCTATCGTAGCTAATCAAAACTTTGTTGTTTGAATATTTGATCAGAGGCTAAACTAGGAAACAGAGTTATCTTTGAGAAAAAAATCATCCATGAACATATTTAAAAGATGGAATAAGTTTCCCATGATTTTGAAATTGGGTGACCTACTAAGTAAATGTGACCTCATACAAAATTAGAAAACTATTAAGAAAGAAACCATATTTTAAAGTACTTGCTTTGAAATGATGAAAAACCACTTTCAGTAGAGGCATGTTTATGGCTTTTCAAAAATACATTTATTTAGCTTTCTTAATGATGATTATTCAAACTGAATCAGCTACATTTTGGTTGAATGCTTGGGATATTTGGTAGCTTCACCATTATTTGGAATGAAGAGGCATTTGGGGAGGAGTTCATGACAAGCATTTGGTTATTGGTGGTGATGATGATGGAAATGGAAAGGATAATTATATTCTCCTTAAATAATCCAAATATTGTTAACATAGTAAGGCAATAAAACTATATTTTCTACTGCTGATTTATTTCATATGCAACTTTAGAAAAAGTCAGAACCTTTACAGACATAAAATTGGATATTGCTTTTTAAAAGCTGATATTAGATAACATGCTTATTTAAGTCTTTTTTTTTTTTTTAAAGATTTTTTATTTATTTATCTGAGAGAGAGAATGGGAGACAGAGAGCATGAGAGGGGGAGGATCAGAGGGAGAAGCAGACTCCCTGCCGAGCAGGGAGCCCGATGCGGGACTCGATCCCGGGACTCCAGGATCATGACCTGAGCCGAAGGCAGTTGCTTAAC
>NW_027992910.1:0-1031 GCF_054177405.1 Leptonychotes weddellii
AGGCAGTCGCTTAACCAACTGAGCCACCCAGGCGCCCCTCAAGTACATTTTAAAAGATGGTTTTATGAGGTTGTCAATTGTTTAGCTAAGCTACTCCATGGTGTTGCTGTCTCAACTTTCATTCTGTCTTCAATGACCTGAAACTGACACTAGCCCTTCATACAAGTTTCTTCCCCAGATGGGAGCCCACAGAGTCACAGGAAATGTAAGTTGGCGAAACGATTTCTCCAACAGCTCTTGGGATCAAAAGTCTCCCCTGCCTCCTAGCGTCTTCCCTTTATGTACTCCTCACGTAAGATTCCTGTGGGGCTTACCAAAATCCTACTCTTTCGATTTGAATTGACCAATCCAGCCTTAATCCGGGATCCCCAAAGCATTCTACCCACAGACCCTAATAAAGACATGTGCCCATGACCTTGCCTTTCTGTCTGTACTCTGCTTTGACCTCCCTGTGTGGCCCCATGAAACATGATGGGCACTTCTTGCCAGACATATGAGTAATAAATTTCTCAATTCCCATGTCTTCTGTGGTCTGTTCTGGAACTGTGACTCACCAGCTGGCTCCCGGTGCTCTACTTAACAAGTGTCAGTTGGCCAAATTCGTAACAGAGGTCAATGTCCAAAGAGTTTAGAGATGAGAAGAAATTTCAAGTATTTTTAGTAGTGAATAAATGTCAGACTTATGCTTCTGATAATTGCAGACTAGGTATTTTAGAATAATCCAAACTGGCTTTCACATGTAAGTAAATAAACAGTAAAGAATTGTCAGGCTATAATGTAGGAGAGAAAAGGAATCTAGAGAGATGAGGGCTGCTTCTGCCCTGGAGCTGTATGTTATTTCTGATGGGGCAACTAGTTACTTTTCACTAATTTTGAAGGGTTAATGAGCAAAAGTTGGAGCTGTTAGGGTCCACAAGGTCTGAGGAGTTGGTTTGAATCAGGATACTAAAGTTTGCTAGTATACTAAAGTAGTATGAAGGAATCAAAATTAAACCAATTAGCACATGTAGCCTGGTTGTTATTCACTTAAG
>NW_027992911.1:0-201 GCF_054177405.1 Leptonychotes weddellii
TAATAGGGCGCCTGGGTGGCTCAGTTGGTTAAGCGACTGCCTTCAGCTCAGGTCATGATCCCAGGGTCCTGGGATCGAGTCCCGCATCGGGCTCCCTGCTCTGCGGGGAGCCTGCTTCTCCCTCTCCCACTCCCCCTGCTTGTGTTCCCTCTCTCGCTGTGTCTCTCTCTGTCAAATAAATAAATAAAATCTTTAAAAAAA
>NW_027992912.1:0-201 GCF_054177405.1 Leptonychotes weddellii
ATTTTTTTTTTAAAGATTTTATTTATTTATTTGAGAGAGAGAGAATGAGAGACAGAGAGCATGAGAGGGAGGAGGGTCAGAGGGAGAAGCAGACTCCCTGCCGAGCAGGGAGCCCGATGTGGGACTCGATCCCGGGACTCCAGGATCATGACCTGAGCCGAAGGCAGTCGCTTAACCAACTGAGCCACCCAGGCGCCCCAA
>NW_027992913.1:0-201 GCF_054177405.1 Leptonychotes weddellii
TGTCCTCTCAGCCAGGGGGTGTCTCAGCAGGCCCACAACCCCCCAGCATGCTGAGTCTGAGCTCCCCGGAGACCTGGGATCTGAGGGTGTCAGAGCCTGTCAGCCGGCCCCTCGAGGGCCACAGACTCCTGAACAAAGCAGAGGCAGGTGTTGTGTGCCCATTTCACAGACGAGAGAGCTGAGGCAGCACAGCCCCATCAA
>NW_027992914.1:0-201 GCF_054177405.1 Leptonychotes weddellii
GGCGCCTGGGTGGCTCAGTCGTTAAGCGTCTGCCTTCGGCTCAGGTCATGATCCCGGAGTCCTGGGATCGAGCCCCGCATCGGGCTCCCTGCTCCGCGGGAAGCCTGCTTCTCCTCTCCCACTCCCCCTGCTTGTGTTCCTGCTCTCGCTATGTCTCTCTCTGTCAAAAAAATAAATAAAATCTTTAAAAAAAAAAAAAAA
>NW_027992915.1:0-201 GCF_054177405.1 Leptonychotes weddellii
AGATATATCTTGGAAAGATACGTTTGAAGTTAGAGAATTAGGAAATTGCAAAATTTGTAGACAATATTTTGTTGGTTTTAAATTTATAAAACCGGTAGCTAATTAAACTTAGATAAACAATACGGAAGTGCTTCACTTTTTAAAAATGTAGATTGTTATTTTCAGTGATTGGAAATAGTTTGGTTTCCCCTGTAGTGTGAC
>NW_027992916.1:0-201 GCF_054177405.1 Leptonychotes weddellii
TTCGTTTTCAAAATTTCCTTATGAGATGGCAGTATGTTCCAAGGCAGTGGGGATTCAAGTCCATTCAACCCATACCTAAGTGTGCCTACTGTGTCTAAGGCACAATAATTGTTATTCCAAGACTCTTGAATCTCAGATCTGTACCTCTGAGACAAATAATGCAAGATATGTTAAGAAAAAAAAAGAAGAAGAAGAAGGTCG
>NW_027992917.1:0-201 GCF_054177405.1 Leptonychotes weddellii
AGGATACAAGTTCAACATACAAAAAACTGTTTTATTCCTAAATAGTTAGTTGAAGCCCCAAACTGGAAAATAAAGATTCAATTTGTGAAATAATCAAAATACATAACAATAAGGATGAATGATATTTACAAATCTTCCACTGAAAACTACAAAACATTGGAGACAAAATTTAAAAATAAATACATAAACCAAATACCATGA
>NW_027992918.1:0-201 GCF_054177405.1 Leptonychotes weddellii
TTTTTTTTTTTTTTTTAAAGATTTTATTTATTTATTTGACAGAGAGAGACACAGCGAGAGAGGGAACACAAGCAGGGGGAGTGGGAGAGGGAGAAGCAGGCTTCCCGCGGAGCAGGGAGCCCAATGCGGGGCTCGATCCCAGGACCCTGGGATCATGACCTGAGCCGAAGGCAGACGCTTAACGACTGAGCCACCCAGGTG
>NW_027992919.1:0-201 GCF_054177405.1 Leptonychotes weddellii
TTGGGCGCCTGGGTGGCTCAGTTGGTTAAGCGACTGCCTTCGGCTCAGGTCATGATCCTGGAGTCCCGGGATCGAGTCCCGCATCGGGCTCCCTGCTCGGCGGGGAGTCTGCTTCTCCCTCTGACCCTCCCCCCTCTCATGTGCTTGCTCTCTCTCATTCTCTCTCTCTCAAATAAATAAATAAAATCTTTAAAAAAAAAA
>NW_027992920.1:0-201 GCF_054177405.1 Leptonychotes weddellii
TTTTTTTTTTTTTTTTTTTAAGATTTTATTTATTTATTTGAGAGAGAGAGAATGAGAGAGAGCACATGAGAGGGGGGAGGGTCAGAGGGAGAAGCAGACTCCCTGCCGAGCAGGGAGCCCGATGCGGGACTCGATCCAGGGACTCCAGGATCATGACCTGAGCCGAAGGCAGTCGCTTAACCAACTGAGCCACCCAGGCGC
>NW_027992921.1:0-1031 GCF_054177405.1 Leptonychotes weddellii
AATGAATCATGGAACACTTCATCTAGAACTAATGATGTAATGTATGGGGATTAACATAAGAATAAAAAAAAGAAGTGTTTTATTCAGTTCCCAAATATTCAAGGACTTTCCAAAGATTTTTCAATTGATTTCTAATTTAATATATTATGGTCAAGGAACATTCTTTTTATAACTTGAATGATCTTAAGTTTATGGAGAATTTATAGACAAAACATGGTCTAACTTGGTAAATATCCTGAGTGCACTTGAAGAGAATATTTATTCCACCATTGTAGGAAAAAATTTTCATTAAGTGTTGATAGTGTTGTTCAAATCTTCTATATCCATATTGCTTTTCTATCTAAATGGGCTATCAGTTATTAAGAAAGAGGGATTGAAATCTCTGACTATAACTGTTGCTTTGTCTATTTCTTTGAAGTTCTCCCAGCTTTTGTTTCGTGTATATTGAAGTTCTCATATTACATGGATAAAAATTTAAGATTGTTATGTCCTCTTGATAAGTTGATCCCTTTTTCATTTTGAAATGATTTTCCTTATCTCTGGTAGTATATGTTTCTCTGAAATCTATTTTGTCTTATATTTAAATAGTCATTCTGGCTTTTTGTTTTTTTTGATTTGTGTTAGAATAGTATAGTTCTCCTTACAATTTTCATTTATTTGTATCTTTATATTTAAAGTAAGTTTTATTTAAGCAGCATATAATTTTTATAGTCCAATGTCTTCTTTTTAATTGAGATATTAACCCATTAACATTTAGTGTGGTTATTGATTTGATTAGTTTTAAATCTATCATCTTGCCATTTGTGTTCTATTTTTCCCAACTGTTCTTTGTTCCACTATCTTTCTGCCTTTGGATTAATTGAACATTTTTATGATTTCATTTTATCTTCCTTATTAGCCTAGGACCACTCTTTTTCTTTTTTATTTCAATGATTTCTTTATGGTTTTTAGCATATAAGATTCTTATAAATTTATAAGAATATTAACAGTGCACTTCCATTCTTGCCCTTCCATTTTTTGTGCTACTGTTA
>NW_027992922.1:0-201 GCF_054177405.1 Leptonychotes weddellii
ATGGACTCTGAAAAACAAACTGAGGGTTCTAGAGGGGAGGGGGGTGGGAGGATGGGTTAGCCTGGTGGTGGGTATTGAGGAGGGCACATTCTGCATGGAGCACTGGGTGTTATGCACAAACAATGAATCATGGAACACTACATCTAAAACTAATGATGTAATGTATGGGGATTAACATAAGAATAAAAATAAATAAATAAA
>NW_027992923.1:0-201 GCF_054177405.1 Leptonychotes weddellii
TTTCAATATGTGAATTCAGCATTCTGGCTGAATTTCAGCCTCACATATATAGGTTCGGTTACGGGTATAGTTACACCCCAAAGCTCTCCTTGCAAGGAAGAGAGGACGACAGTGAAGCATTTCAAAATGACACTTCATATTCTCCCAGGTTGGTAACAAGAAATAGAGCTTTTGTAAATCAACAGCAACCACATTAATCTG
>NW_027992924.1:0-201 GCF_054177405.1 Leptonychotes weddellii
TTCTTTTTTTTTTTTTTTTAAAGATTTTATTTATTTATTTGAGACAGAGAGAATGAGATACAGAGAGCATGAGAGGGAGGAGGGTCAGAGGGAGAAGCAGACTCCCCGCCGAGCAGGGAGCCCGATGCGGGACTCGATCCCGGGACTCCAGGATCATGACCTGAGCCGAAGGCAGTCGCTTAACCAACTGAGCCACCCAGG
>NW_027992925.1:0-201 GCF_054177405.1 Leptonychotes weddellii
TCAGCCTTGATGCTTTAATGGTTTCCATTATATTAAGCTGTAAAATGGCACATTAATTGCCATTAATTTTTTTTATTCTTATGTTAATCCCCATACATTACATCATTAGTTTTAGATGAAGTGTTCCATGATTCATTGTTTGTGCATAACACCCAGTGCTCCATGCAGAATGTGCCCTCCTCAATACCCACCACCAGGCTA
>NW_027992926.1:0-201 GCF_054177405.1 Leptonychotes weddellii
AGGGCGCCTGGGTGGCTCAGTTGGTTAAGCGACTGCCTTCGGCTCAGGTCATGATCCTGGAGTCCCTGGATCGAGTCCCGCATCGGGCTCCCTGCTCAGCAGGGAGCCTGCTTCTCCCTCTGACCCTCCCCCCTCTCATGTGCTCTCTCTCATTCTCTCTCTCTCAAATAAATAAATAAAATCTTTAAAAAAAAAAAAAAG
>NW_027992927.1:0-201 GCF_054177405.1 Leptonychotes weddellii
GCCATGGCTCGCACGAAGCAGACGGCCCGCAAGTCGACCGGCGGCAAGGCCCCGCGCAAGCAGCTGGCCACCAAGGCGGCCCGCAAGAGCGCGCCGGCCACCGGCGGCGTCAAGAAGCCGCACCGCTACCGGCCCGGCACGGTGGCCCTGCGCGAGATCCGGCGCTACCAGAAGTCCACCGAGCTGCTGATCCGCAAGCTG
>NW_027992928.1:0-201 GCF_054177405.1 Leptonychotes weddellii
GAGTTGTGACCCATGAGTCCATACTGATGTGAAGAAATGGTTGAAATGAAAAAAAGTTAAATTAAAAAAATAAATCATTGAAATGAAGAAAGGGAGAAGAAGGGGCAAATCTTCATGCAGAAGAATTCCAAACAATATGTGTAGATGCCCCCTGCCCCCTTCTGGGAGGTGGAGCTTGAATATGGTCTGGGCTGAGTGATC
>NW_027992929.1:0-201 GCF_054177405.1 Leptonychotes weddellii
TGACTCTGGAAAACTGTATGGAGGTTCCTCAAAAAGTTGAAAATAGAGCTACCATATGATCCAGCAATTGCACTACTGGGTATTTACCCCAAAGATACAAAAGTAGGGATCCGAAGGGGTACGTGCACCCCGATGTTTATAGCAGCAATGTCCACAATAGCCAAACTGTGGAAAGAGCCAAGATGTCCATCGACAGATGAC
>NW_027992930.1:0-201 GCF_054177405.1 Leptonychotes weddellii
TTGATATTTGGTAATGTGAACCTTCCATCATTGTTTTTCTTCAAGAATGTCTTGGCTATTTTTTTATTATTACTATGTTATGTTAATCACCATACATTACATCATTAGTTTTTGATGCAGTGTTCCATGATTCATTGTTTGCGTATAACACCCAGTGCTCCATGCAGTATGTGCCCTCTTTAATACCCATCACCAGGCTCA
>NW_027992931.1:0-201 GCF_054177405.1 Leptonychotes weddellii
CTTTTTTTTTTTTTTTAAAGATTTTATTTATTTATTTGAGAGAGAGAATGAGAGAGAGAGAGAGAGAGCATGAGAGGGGGAGGGTCAGAGGGAGAAGCAGACTCCCTGCCGAGCAGGGAGCCCGATGCGGGACTCGATCCTGGGACTCCAGGATCATGACCTGAGCCGAAGGCAGTCGCTTAACCAACTGAGCCACCCAGG
>NW_027992932.1:0-1031 GCF_054177405.1 Leptonychotes weddellii
TAATACACACTGGGTTGCAAAAACTAGCCACAACGAAAGCATATATAAAATCTCAATAATTTTTAAATATTGACTTCATGTTGAAATGATAATATTTTAAATATATCATTAATATTCATGCCATGCGTTTCTTTTTACTTTTTTTTGTAATGTGGCCACTAGAAAACTATAAAGTACGTTTGTGGCTCCTATTACATTTCTTTTTTTTTTTTTAAGATTTTATTTATTTATTTGTCAGAGAGAGAGAGAGAGAGAGAGCACAAGCAGGGGGAAGCAGGAGGCTTCCCGCTGAGCAAGGAGCCCGATGCAGGGCTCGCCGATCCCAGGACCTCAGCCAAAGGCAGACGCTTAACTGACTGAGCCTCCCAGGTGTCCCTCCTATTACATTTCTGTTGGACAGTGCTGCTCTATAGGATGTTAGGTAAAAGGTGTACTGGTTTCAAGTACATTGCATGAAGACGTGCTCTGACCTGCATCACAGTTAGTTCTGCGGCATAAGAGCACCTTCCAGAGTTTTTATGGGGTTATGGCATTCATCAACCAACAAAATACAGAAGTGACTCCTCCTAACTACAAGTGGAGCAAAACTATCTAGGGGGGTGATAAGAGTAACTGAACAAAAGTCAGATCACAGGGGCGCCTGGGTGGTTCAGTTGGTTAAGCGCTTACCTTTGGCTCGGGCCATGATCCCAGGCTCCTGGAATCTAACCCTGAGTTGGGCTCCCTGCTCAGTGGGGAGCCTGATTCTCCCTCCCCCTCTCCCTCTGCCCATCCCCTCTCTGCCCCCTTTGTGCTCTCTCTCACTATCTCTCTCTCAAATAAATAAAACCTTAAAAAAAAAAAAAAAAGCCAGATCACAGTACTACCCAAACTACGTTCAGACAGTAAACAGCAAATGTCAGGAAGGCAGGGCCCCCTCTGTCTCCTCATCATTGTGTCCTCATCACTAGCATAGTGCCCATACACAGAAGATGATGATATATTTATCAAACGAAAAGATGTTGTTCAAAATAGAAATACAACCCACTCAA
>NW_027992933.1:0-201 GCF_054177405.1 Leptonychotes weddellii
GTTCCTCTTTTCCCCACTAATATGACATAGCTATTAATATTGTACTTCACACTAAGGGAACCCTCCTACACTGTTGGTGGGAATGCAAGCTGGTGCAGCCACTCTGGAAAACAGTATGGAGGTTCCTCAAAAAGTTGAAAATAGAGCTACCATACGATCCAGCAATTGCACTACTGGGTATTTACCCCAAAGATACAAAGG
>NW_027992934.1:0-201 GCF_054177405.1 Leptonychotes weddellii
ACGGGCGCCTGGGTGGCTCAGTTGGTTAAGCGACTGCCTTCGGCTCAGGTCATGATCCTGGAGTCCCGGGATCGAGTCCCGCATCGGGCTCCCTGCTCAGCGGGGGGTCTGCTTCTCCCTCTGCCCTCTTCCCTCTCGTGCTCTCTGTCTCTCATTCTCTTTCTCTCAAATAAATAAATAAAATCTTTAAAAAAAAAAAAA
>NW_027992935.1:0-201 GCF_054177405.1 Leptonychotes weddellii
TTTTTTTTTTTTCAATTTTTTTTTTATTCTTATGTTAATCCCCATACATTACATCATTAGTTCTAGATGAAGTGTTCCATGATTCATTGTTCGTGCACAACACCCAGTGCTCCATGCAGAACGTGCCCTCCTCAATACCCACCACCAGGCCAACCCATCCTCCCACCCCCCTCCCCTCTAGAACCCTCAGTTTGTTTTTCA
>NW_027992936.1:0-201 GCF_054177405.1 Leptonychotes weddellii
ATTTTTTTTAAAGATTTTATTTATTTATTTGACAGAGAGAGACATAGTGAGAGCAGGAACACAAGCAGGGGGAGTGGGAGAGGGAGAAGCAGGCTTCCCGCGGAGCAGGGAGCCCGATGTGGGACTCGATCCCAGGACCCTGGGATCATGACCTGAGCCGAAGGCAGACGCTTAACGACTGAGCCACCCAGGCGCCCTAGA
>NW_027992937.1:0-201 GCF_054177405.1 Leptonychotes weddellii
AGTCAGTGGCATTCCTATACACCAACAACAAGACAGAAGAAAGAGAAATTAAGGAGTCGATCCCATTTACAATTGCACCCAAAACCATAAGATACCTAGGAATAAATCTAACCAAAGAGACAAAGGATCTGTACTCAGAAAACTATAAAATACTCATGAAAGAAATTGAGGAAGACACAAAGAAATGGAAAAACGTTCCAT
>NW_027992938.1:0-201 GCF_054177405.1 Leptonychotes weddellii
GCCTCTTGCTCTGAGATGTCCTCAAGGCTGCATTAAAATATTAGAGCCCAGGGGCACCTGGGTGGCTCAGTTGGTTAAGCGACTGCCTTCGGCTCAGGTCATGATCCTGGAGTCCCGGGATTGAGTCCCGCGTCGGGCTCCCTGCTCAGCGGGAAGCTTGCTTCTCCCTCTCCCACTCCCCCTGCTTGTGTTCCTTCTCTC
>NW_027992939.1:0-201 GCF_054177405.1 Leptonychotes weddellii
GGGCCTAAATTATGCTAATGAACATATGATTCTATGACTTGGGATAGACAATGCAGAATTTTGCAAACTTATTTTTTTTTTATTCTTATGTTAATCCCCAAACATTACATCATTAGTTCTAGATGAAGTGTTCCATGATTCATTGTTCGTGCACAACACCCAGTGCTCCATGCAGAACGTGCCCTCCTCAACACCCACCCC
>NW_027992940.1:0-201 GCF_054177405.1 Leptonychotes weddellii
CTTCTCCTAATGTCCTCCATGCTATTCCTTATGTTCCACAAATAAGTGAAACCATATGATAATTGACTTTCTCTGCTTGACTTATTTCACTTAGCATAATCTCCTCCAGTCCCATCCATGTTGATGTAAAAGTTGGGTATTCATCCTTTCTGATGGCTGAGTAATATTCCATTGTATATATGGACCACATCTTCTTTATCC
>NW_027992941.1:0-201 GCF_054177405.1 Leptonychotes weddellii
TTTTTTTTTTTTAAAGATTTTTATTTATTTATTTGACAGAGAGAGAGATAGCGAGAGCAGGAACACAAGCAGGGGGAGTGGGAGAGGGAGAAGCAGGCTTCCTGCCGAGCAGGGAGCCCGATGTGGGGCTCGATCCCAGGACCCTGGGATCATGACCTGAGCCGAAGGCAGACGCTTAACGACTGAGCCACCCAGGCGCCC
>NW_027992942.1:0-201 GCF_054177405.1 Leptonychotes weddellii
TTTTTTTTTAAAGATTTTATTTATTATTTGACAGAGAGAGAATGAGAGAGAGAGAGAGAGAGCACATGAGAGGGGGGAGGGTCAGAGGGAGAAGCAGACTCCCTGCCGAGCAGGGAGCCCGATGTGGGACTCGATCCCGGGACTCCAGGATCATGACCTGAGCCGAAGGCAGTCGCTTAACCAACTGAGCCACCCAGGCGC
>NW_027992943.1:0-1030 GCF_054177405.1 Leptonychotes weddellii
GCTCAGGTCATGATCCCAGAGTCTTGGGATCTAGTCCTGCATCATTGGGCTCCCTGCTCAGTGGGGAGTCTGCTTCTCTCTCTGCCCACCCCCCTTGTGGGAGTGTGCTCTTGCTCTCTCACTCTCTCTTTTTTAAAAAAAGTACAATACTTCTTAGGTTTTGAGAATCAAATGACTTAATACATGTGTTGAAAGTATTTGTAGATTACAAATTTAATTTAGAAGCAGTGGGTATAAATGACTTGATAATTTAATAGTAAAAGGAAGAAATAAGGAATAGTAATTGGAGGGCACTGGAACATTTGAGTTTTTCCCCTGATGAAAGAACTGAGGTGAAGAGCATGGGGCTTACCCTCCTGGAGGTCAGTTTAGAAGGAAGGAAATACAAGATTCTGGGTGCTAGTGGCCGTGGACAGGTAGGTGGCTGCGTAAGAGAGAGACTGATACATATGCACATATAACATAGGATTGGATCATGAGTGTGGTGTTTTGTGACCCACTTATTTTTATTTCATATTAATCACTTCCCCATGTCTTTATTATACATGACTAATAATTGCACAGTATTCTACTCTGCTATAGCTGTACAATCTGTCCCTTATTATGGGATAGTATTTCAGGTATGGGTGCTTATGGCAAACATTTCTTGACAAATTTATACCACCCTTGTGGTTTCCTATAAGTGGAATTCAAGTCAAAAGATGTGAACATTAAGAAATTTTGATTGTTCCCCTAAATACTGTTACTTCACCAGAGGTCAGTGTTCATTTATTGTACCCTTGACAACAGTGAAATAATTTTTTGTCAATTTGGTAGGTTAAAAAAAGAATACCCCTTTTTGGGACTAATCTTGTTTTTGTGTGGTAGTCATCTTTTACAAATTTGTAAGAGCTCTTCTATGGCAGGGTCATTCTAGACATCTTTCCTAGTTCCTCACTTGTATTTTAATTTTGTTCTTTATTTTGAATCTGTAGGCAGAACAATCAATTTTCCATTATATTTCATTTTTAATTTTCTTCAAAGAAACCTT
>NW_027992944.1:0-201 GCF_054177405.1 Leptonychotes weddellii
TTTTTTTTTTTAATTCTTATGTTAATCCCCATACATTACATCATTAGTTCTAGATGAAGTGTTCCATGATTCATTGTTTGTGCATAACACCCAGTGCTCCATGCAGAACGTGCCCTCCTCAATACCCACCACCAGGCCAACCCATCCTCCCACCCCCCTCCCCTCTAGAACCCCCAGCCTGTTTTTCAGAGTCCATCGTCT
>NW_027992945.1:0-201 GCF_054177405.1 Leptonychotes weddellii
ATGTGGATAAGAAGAATTTCCTGGCACATGGTAGCCAATAACACAAGCTATTTCTCTCTTTCCTCCTCTACCATTAAATGAGGCAAATGTAGTGTTTAGCACAGGACTCAGTATATAGTAGGTGCTCAATAAATGTCAGCTATTATTGTATTTTTGCTCCAACAGCATTGCCTAGCAGATGATAATATATGCTGAAATTTT
>NW_027992946.1:0-201 GCF_054177405.1 Leptonychotes weddellii
TTCTTCTCCCGAGGGTCCTCAGCATGGGGGTCCTGGGGGGGGTGACAACCCGTGAGGACGGGTACACGGCGAGATGGCTTCAGGGCCTGAGAGGAGAATCCTAACCAAACTGGCCAAGCCCATGAGCTCTCAGGCCAGAGTTCCCTCGCCTGCCAATATGCGGACACAGTGACTTGGGCTCTGTTTTTAAATATCTTGCGT
>NW_027992947.1:0-201 GCF_054177405.1 Leptonychotes weddellii
GGTATTGAGGAGGGCACGTTCTGCATGGAGCACTGGGTGTTATGCACAAACAATGAATCATGGAACACTTCATCTAGAACTAATGATGTAATGTATGGGGATTAACATAAGAATAAAAAACAAACAAACAAACAAACAAACAAAAAAGTTACAAAAAGCATTGGGCCAATCCACTTACTGTCAAGATGTTATAATAATCAC
>NW_027992948.1:0-201 GCF_054177405.1 Leptonychotes weddellii
TAGGGCGCCTGGGTGGCTCAGTTGGTTAAGCGACTGCCTTCGGCTCAGGTCATGATCCTGGAGTCCCGGGATCGAGTCCCGCATCGGGCTCCCTGCTCAGCGAGGAGCCTGCTTCTCCCTCTGACCCTCCCCCCTCTCATGTACTCTCTCTCATTCTCGCTCTCTCAAATAAATAAATAAAATCTTTAAAAAAAAAAAATT
>NW_027992949.1:0-201 GCF_054177405.1 Leptonychotes weddellii
ATTTTATTTTTTTTATTCTTATGTTAATCCCCATACATTACATCATTAGTTTTAGATGAAGTGTTCCATGATTCATTGTTTGTGCATAACACCCAGTGCTCCATGCAGAATGTGCCCTCCTCAATACCCACCACCAGGCTAACCCATCCTCCCACCCCCTCCCCTCTAGAACCCTGTTTGTTTTTCAGAGTCCATCGTCTC
>NW_027992950.1:0-201 GCF_054177405.1 Leptonychotes weddellii
CAGTGACCACAGGCTGAAGTTCAGTGACCTGTGCAAGGCACCGAGGTGGGGAAGAAGGCTGCCGTGTCCTTGCAGGCGAGACAGATGAGGTTTCCAGAGGCAGCCAGTCCATCCCAGCACTGATGCAGAAGGCGGGCCGTGTGCCTGGGTAAGGATTGCCCCCATGTCCCTGCCCCAGCTCCTCTGGTCCTTGGCCTCCAG
>NW_027992951.1:0-201 GCF_054177405.1 Leptonychotes weddellii
TGGGGCACCTGGGTGGCTCAGTTGGTTGAGCGACTGCCTTCGGCTCAGGTCATGATCCTGGAGTCCCGGGATCGAGTCCCGCATCGGGCTCCCTGCTCGGCAGGGAGTCTGCTTCTCCCTCTGACCCTCCTCCCTCTCATGCTCTCTGTATCTCATTCTCTCTGTCTCAAATAAATAAATAAAATCTTTAAAAAAAAAAAA
>NW_027992952.1:0-201 GCF_054177405.1 Leptonychotes weddellii
CGTTTTTTCCCCTCAAGACATCATGCTGATCCATTATTGATATTAGGCTGATTGGCCCCAGTGAACAGGACTTCACAGCTACTCTAGACATTGGTTAAGACATTTGTGATTTGTGCATCAGGGGCACCTGGCTGGCTCAGTCGGTAGAGCCTGTGACTCTTGATCTCAAGGTTATGAGTTCAAGCCCCACGTTGGGTGTAG
>NW_027992953.1:0-201 GCF_054177405.1 Leptonychotes weddellii
TCTCAATATGTGAATTCAGCATTCTGGCTGAATTTCAGCCTCACATATATAGGTTCGGTTACGGGTATAGTTACACCCCAAAGCTCTCCTTGCAAGGAAGAGAGGACGACAGTGAAGCATTTCAAAATGACACTTCATATTCTCCCAGGTTGGTAACAAGAAATAGAGCTTTTGTAAATCAACAGCAACCACATTAATCCG
>NW_027992954.1:0-1030 GCF_054177405.1 Leptonychotes weddellii
AGAATCCCAGGCCTCAAAGGTAATGTTTTAGCACACAGGGGAATGCAAAAACTAATTTAAAACATTAAAAATGGGCAGAGCAAAGGTTTTACTTTGTTCTTGTCACCCTTCCTCCAAGCTGGCACAGTACCACACTGAGAAAGATCTCCTTGGCACATGATTTCTCCAGCGGGGGAAGAAGAGGTTAAGACATACATCCAACTTCTCCAGTGTTTTGTACACTAAGATATCCACTTCTCTCTTGTCTCACATGGGACAGGAGGGAATTAGAATTGGTAGACCACATGTGGACTGTTAGAAACAAGGAAAAGGGACCTGGGCTCACAGGGACATGGGTTAATGGGTGCTGCAATTCTTAGCAGAAGCCCTGTGCCCCCACCAGCAGTTTGGACAACCAGAGCTCTTTACAGCAGCATTGCTACAATAAGGAATGCCCCCAGCCAGTGCCCCCACCCAACCAGGGAGCCCAGCCTGAACCACCATAGACCCCAATCAGCACTTCTGCTGGCCTCAAGAGCTGAGTCACCAACACACCCAACTGTGTAGCCCAGCCAGCAGTCCTGCCTAGGTAGGCAGCTCCACTGAAACTTAGAGCTCAACCAGTAGCCCTGCCAAATCACAGAGCCCATTCAGGGGCCCTGTCTAATGAAGGAGCCCAGCCAGGATCACCATCTGACTAGACAACCCATTCAGTGTCCTCTGCAACTGCATAGCCCAGCCAGTGTCCTCACCCAACCTCACAGCACAGGTGCCTTGCCCTGCTGGTACATGGATGCTAAAACTGGTCTACCCAGAATCCTAGGCTGGGCTGATTGGTGAAGGACTTTTCCCTGCTAAGCTAAGCTAAGAATGGAAAAGGTTACTACTTTCTCAAATGTGCACACACCAATAAGAGGATACAAAGATCAGAAAGAATTAGGGATATATAGCACTACAAAAGGAAACAAATAAAGCCCCAATAACCAATTCTAAAGAAACATATCTACAAACATCCTGATGAAGAACATAAAATAATTGTCTGAAAGAAGCT
>NW_027992955.1:0-201 GCF_054177405.1 Leptonychotes weddellii
GGAAAAAAAAAAAACAGTCTCTTTAACAAATGGTGTTGGGAAAATTGGACAGCTATATGGAGAAGAATGAAACTGGACCACTTCCTTACACCATACATAAAAATAAACTCTAAATGGAGGAGAGACCTAAATGTGAGAAAGGAATACATCAAAATCCTAGAGGAGAACACAGGCAGCAACCTCACTGACCTCAGCTGCACC
>NW_027992956.1:0-201 GCF_054177405.1 Leptonychotes weddellii
TTTTTTTTTTTTTAAAGATTTTATTTATTTATTTGACAGAGAGAGACACAGTGAGAGAGGGAACACAAGCAGGGGGAGTGGGAGAGGGAGAAGCAGGCTCCCCGCAGAGCAGGGAGCCCGATGCGGGACTCGATCCCAGGACCCTGGGATCATGACCTGAGCTGAAGGCAGTCGCTTAACCAACTGAGCCACCCAGGCGCC
>NW_027992957.1:0-201 GCF_054177405.1 Leptonychotes weddellii
TTTTTTTTTTTTTTTAAAGATTTTATTTATTTATTTGAGACAGAGAGAATGAGAGACAGAGAGCATGAGAGGGAGGAGGGTCAGAGGGAGAAGCAGACTCCCTGCCGAGCAGGGAGCCCCATGCGGGACTCGATCCCGGGACTCCAGGATCATGACCTGAGCCGAAGGCAGTCGCTTAACCAACTGAGCCACCCAGGCGCC
>NW_027992958.1:0-201 GCF_054177405.1 Leptonychotes weddellii
CCGTGACCACAGGCTGAAGTTCAGTGACCTGTGCAAGGCACCGAGGTGGGGAAGAAGGCTGCCGTGTCCTTGCAGGCGAGACAGATGAG
Organism: Leptonychotes weddellii; assembly: GCF_054177405.1. Classification (NCBI taxonomy): domain Eukaryota; kingdom Metazoa; phylum Chordata; class Mammalia; order Carnivora; family Phocidae; genus Leptonychotes; species Leptonychotes weddellii. The sequence goes on from NW_027992958.1 coordinate 90, forward strand.
GTTTCCAGAGGCAGCCAGTCCATCCCAGCACTGATGCAGAAGGCGGGCCGTGTGCCTGGGTAAGGATTGCCCCCATGTCCCTGCCCCAGCTCCTCTGGTCCTTGGCCTCCAG
>NW_027992959.1:0-201 GCF_054177405.1 Leptonychotes weddellii
TCGGGCGCCTGGGTGGCTCAGTTGGTTAAGCGACTGCCTTCGGCTCAGGTCATGATCCTGGAGTCCCGGGATCGAGTCCCGCATCGGGCTCCCTGCTCAGCGAGGAGCCTGCTTCTCCCTCTGACCCTCCCCCCTCTCATGTACTCTCTCTCATTCTCGCTCTCTCAAATAAATAAATAAAATCTTTAAAAAAAAAAAATA
>NW_027992960.1:0-201 GCF_054177405.1 Leptonychotes weddellii
CGCGCACGGCTCCCGCAGCCACACCCCGCGTCCCCCCCTCCCCCAAGCGTGACTGCCACGCACGTGGGGCCCGGGTCTGCTTGCTCCCCGTGGGGTCCCCAGCACCAGCGAGTCCGGAACGAAGGGTCTGATGAGCGAGCGGGCGGGTGGGCGCTCCAACCGCACAGACAGCGTCAGCTCGCGCCAGTCCGCTGGTTCTAC
>NW_027992961.1:0-201 GCF_054177405.1 Leptonychotes weddellii
TCTTTTTTTTTTTTTTTTAAAGATTTTATTTATTTATTTGAGAGAGAGAGAATGAGAGAGAACACATGAGAGGGGATAGGGTCAGAGGGCAAAGCAGACTCCCTGCCGAGCAGGGAGCCCGATGCGGGACTCGATCCAGGGACTCCAGGATCATGACCTGAGCCGAAGGCAGTCGCTTAACCAACTGAGCCACCCAGGCGC
>NW_027992962.1:0-201 GCF_054177405.1 Leptonychotes weddellii
CCGGGGCGGAGCAAGATGGCGGAGGAGTAGGAGACCTGGATTTCGTCTCCTCTCAGGAATTCAGCTGGATAGGGATCAAACCATTCTGAACACCTACAAACTCAACAGGAGATCGAAGAAAGGAATAGCAACAACTCTCTGAACAGAAAAGCGACCACTTTCTGGAAGGTAGGACGTGCGGAGAAGTGAATCCGAGGCGAT
>NW_027992963.1:0-201 GCF_054177405.1 Leptonychotes weddellii
TCTTTAAAAAAAAAAAAAAGAAAGCCCAGAAATAAACCTTTGTGTATATGATCAAATGATGTTTGGCAAAGATGCCAAGACCACTCAATGGGGAAAGGACAGTCCTCTGAACAAATGGTGCTGGGAAAACTGAATATTCACATGGAAAAGAATGAAGTTGGACCTTTATCTTACACCATATACGAAAATTAACTCAAAACT
>NW_027992964.1:0-1030 GCF_054177405.1 Leptonychotes weddellii
GGTCTGGACCATTCGGCCAGATCTTCAGGCCGGACAACTTCGTGTTTGGTATGTAGTCACGATCAGTGGCAACTGGCTCAGTGAGTCTCCCTTCTCAACACTGTGGAAGTCAGAGATCTTAGTGCTGAATGCCAAGGTGGAGACTGTGTGTCCACAGAGAGCCCTAGGTCCTGGCCTAATTCCACCTAATCCTGGGGCGACCACTTCTCTGGCCCCTCTCCTTCTGGCCCCTGGTCTCTGGGCAGTTCAGAGCACAGTGTCAGCCTGCAGAGGGCCCCTTTGCCCCCAAATACAGAGTAGCCTGTGACAGGTGAAGAATACAGAGCAGTGACTAACCTTCCAGCAGGAGTTGATAAGCCGCTGGTGACGTCAGAGGACCAGGGCCAGCAGGTAAGCATGTCAGGAAGCCAAAGGCCAAAGACACAGGTTATGACCAGATGTGGGGCCAGCTGCTTGGAGCCCATCTTCTCTTTGGATCATATTGTGCCCTTGCCCTTGACTGTTTATGGTACCTAATGTAAATATTTACACAAGATTCCTGTTCCTAGTTTTAAAACCAGTTGGGTTTTGGGATGCCTGGGTGTCTCAGTGGGTTAAGCGTCTGCCTTCAGCTCAGGTCATGATTCCAGGGTCCTGGGATCGAGCCCTGAGTCAGGCTCCCTGCCCAGCAGGGGAGTCTGCTTCTCCCTCTGCCGCTATTTATGCTCTCTCTCTCACTCTCAAAACAAAACAAAAAACCAGCTGGGTTTTGTCAAACCATCTTCCCGATCAGTTAATAACTCCATCTGAACTAAACTTGCTTTTTATCCTATTATGATGTCCAGTGTTTTTGAGGATCATTGATGTAGAGACAATTTTCCATAGGTAAAAAAGGTATCTAAAAGAGAAGAATCTGCAACTCTTAAGATTAGTCTACAAATGACAGAAATCAGAATTCCTAATGTTTTAGTGTCTAATATTCTCCTTTCCCTCTGGCAGGCCAGAGTGGCGCGGGCAACAACTGGGCGAAGGGCCACTACACAGAGGGAGC
>NW_027992965.1:0-201 GCF_054177405.1 Leptonychotes weddellii
TTCTTTTTTTTTTTTTTAAGATTTTATTTATTTATTTGAGACAGAGAGAATGAGAGACAGAGAGCATGAGAGGGAGGAGGGTCAGAGGGAGAAGCAGACTCCCTGCCGAGCAGGGAGCCCGATGCGGGACTCGATCCCGGGACTCCAGGATCATGACCTGAGCCGAAGGCAGTCGCTTAACCAACTGAGCCACCCAGGCGC
>NW_027992966.1:0-201 GCF_054177405.1 Leptonychotes weddellii
AGCCGGGCCTTGACGTCCAACAGCACCTGGTACTCCTGGTTCTGCCGCTCCAGGTCACACCTGATCTCAGCCAGCTGGGACTCCACGTTGGTGATCATGCACTGCACCTGGCCCAGCTGGGAGCTGTAGCGGGCCTCGGTCTCCGTCAGCGTGTTCTCCAGGGAGTCCCTCTGTGCAGGGAAGATAAAGAATGTCACAGAG
>NW_027992967.1:0-201 GCF_054177405.1 Leptonychotes weddellii
TTTTTTTTTTTTAAGATTTTATTTATTTATTTGAGAGAGAGAATGAGAGAGAGAGAGAGCATGAGAGGGGGAGGGTCAGAGGGAGAAGCAGACTCCCCGCCGAGCAGGGAGCCCGATGCGGGACTCGATCCCGGGACTCCAGGATCATGACCTGAGCCGAAGGCAGTCGCCCAACCAACTGAGCCACCCAGGCGCCCAGAA
>NW_027992968.1:0-201 GCF_054177405.1 Leptonychotes weddellii
CCTGGGTGGCTCAGTCGTTAAGCGTCTGCCTTCGGCTCAGGTCATGATCCCAGGGTCCTGGGATCGAGTCCCACATCGGGCTCCCTGCTCTGCGGGAAGCCTGCTTCTCCCTCTCCCACTCCCCCTGCTTGTGTTCCTGCTCTCGCTATGTCTCTCTCTCTGTCAAAAAAATAAATAAAATCTTTAAAAAAAAAAAAAAAA
>NW_027992969.1:0-201 GCF_054177405.1 Leptonychotes weddellii
CCGCTAGGTTGCTACCGTGGTTTCCATTTAGGGAAGACCCTTAACTGCTGTGGGGCAGCTATCTCCTGCCTGCGCCTGGGAAGGCAGACGGGAGAAAGACAGGAGAGAAGCGGACGCACAGGGAGGGAGGTGGGGGGAGAGCTGTTTGGGGGGCTGAGGGCAGGGGGCTCTGGGCTCCCCTCGTGCTCCTTAGCCACCTCC
>NW_027992970.1:0-201 GCF_054177405.1 Leptonychotes weddellii
GATCCTGGAGCTGGCGGGCAACGCGGCGCGCGACAACAAGAAGACGCGCATCATCCCGCGCCACCTGCAGCTGGCCATCCGCAACGACGAGGAGCTCAACAAGCTGCTGGGCCGCGTCACCATCGCGCAGGGCGGCGTCCTGCCCAACATCCAGGCCGTGCTGCTGCCCAAGAAGACCGAGAGCCACCACAAGGCCAAGGG
>NW_027992971.1:0-201 GCF_054177405.1 Leptonychotes weddellii
TTATTTATTTATTTATTTATTTTTATTCTTATGTTAATCCCCATACATTACATCATTAGTTTTAGATGAAGTGTTCCATGATTCATTGTTTGTGCATAACACCCAGTGCTCCATGCAGAATGTGCCCTCCTCAATACCCACCACCAGGCTAACCCATCCTCCCACCCCCCTCCCCTCTAGAACCCTGTTTGTTTTTCAGAG
>NW_027992972.1:0-201 GCF_054177405.1 Leptonychotes weddellii
TTTTTTTTTTTTTTTTTTTTAAAGATTTTATTTATTTATTTGAGAGAGAGAATGAGAGAGAGCACATGAGAGGGGGGAGGGTCAGAGGGAGAAGCAGACTCCCCGCCGAGCAGGGAGCCCGATGCGGGACTCGATCCAGGGACTCCAGGATCATGACCTGAGCCGAAGGCAGTCGCTTAACCGACTGAGCCACCCAGGCGC
>NW_027992973.1:0-201 GCF_054177405.1 Leptonychotes weddellii
TGTTTTTTTTTTATTCTTATGTTAATCCCCATACATTACATCATTAGTTCTAGATGAAGTGTTCCATGATTCATTGTTCGTGCACAACACCCAGTGCTCCATGCAGAACGTGCCCTCCTCAATACCCACCACCAGGCCAACCCATCCTCCCACCCCCCTCCCCTCTAGAACCCTCAGTTTGTTTTTCAGAGTCCATCGTCT
>NW_027992974.1:0-201 GCF_054177405.1 Leptonychotes weddellii
CTTTTTTTTTTTGCATCTTATATACATATGAATAAACTTTGCCTATTCACCTGTTAATCTGTCTTTTGTCAGTTTAGTTCACAGGTCTTCAAATAGTAAACCCAAGAGGATGGAAGAAGTGTGTTTCCTCCTAGACAGAAGGTATTGCATGTGTATATGTACATATATGCATACATACATTATATATGTATATATATATGT
>NW_027992975.1:0-1030 GCF_054177405.1 Leptonychotes weddellii
CCCCTAGCAACAGAATTTTTATTTTATTTTTTATTTTTTTAATTTTTTTTTAAGATTGGCTTACAATCTGGTTTCTGCCCTGACTACTGTTTTGTTCTGTTTTGTTTAAGATTTTATTTATTCCTTTGAGAGAGAGAGACAGAGCACAAGCAAGGGGAGAAGCAGAGGGAGAGGGATAAGCAGACTCCCCGCTGAGCTGGGAGACTGGCATGGGGCTCCATCCCAGGACCTGGAGATCATGACCTGAGCCGAAGGCAGACACTTAACCATCTGAGCTACCCAGGGGCCCCCAGAATTTTTAAAGTTCAGGATCTGGGGCACCTGGTGACTCAGTCGGTTAAGCATCTGCCTTCAACTCAGGTCATGATCCCAGGGTCCTGGAATTGAGCCCCGAGTCAGGCTCTGCACTCAGCAGGGAGTCTGCTTCTCCCTCTCCCTCTGCCTCTGCCCCTCCTCCCACTCATGCTCTCTCTCTCAAATAAATAAATAAAATATTTTTTAAAAATTAAAAATAAATATATTCATTTATTCATTCAGAGGTATGTATTGAGTATGTCCCACGATCTAAGCACTATACCATATATCTTAAATAATATTTTTCAAATAATTACACTCATGAATATACAATTACAGCTAGAGATAAATGCTCTGAAAGAAAGGAAAAGCATTCTGTGATAGACTGAAAACATTTAGAAAGGCTTTCCCAAGAAACAGTCTTTTAAGCTAAGAATCAAAAGATGAATAGGAGATATCTACACATAGGAGAAAGGATGGTGAGGAACATTCTGGATGGAGAGAAAGGTATTTGCAAAGATCTTGGTGCATGGAATGTTTAAGAAACCTAAAGAAAGTTGTCTTTCCAACAAAAAGAAATCAAAGGCATCCAAATTGGCAAAGAAGAAGTCAAACTCTCACTCTTTGCAGATGATATGATACTTTATGTGGAAAACCCCAAAGACTCCACCCGAAAATTGCTAGAACTCATACAGGAATTCAGTAAAGTGGCAGGATATAAAATCAATGCACAGAA
>NW_027992976.1:0-201 GCF_054177405.1 Leptonychotes weddellii
AATCTTTTTTTTTTATTCTTATGTTAATCCCCATACATTACATCATTAGTTTTAGATGAAGTGTTCCATGATTCATTGTTTGTGCATAACACCCAGTGCTCCATGCAGAATGTGCCCTCCTCAATACCCACCACCAGGCTAACCCATCCTCCCACCCCCCTCCCCTCTAGAACCCTCAGTTTGTTTTTCAGAGTCCATCGT
>NW_027992977.1:0-201 GCF_054177405.1 Leptonychotes weddellii
TTTTTTTTTTTTTTTTTTAAAGATTTTATTTATTTATTTGAGACAGAGAGAATGAGATACAGAGAGCATGAGAGGGAGGAGGGTCAGAGGGAGAAGCAGACTCCCTGCCGAGCAGGGAGCCCGATGCGGGACTCGATCCAGGGACTCCAGGATCATGACCTGAGCCGAAGGCAGTCGCTTAACCAACTGAGCCACCCAGGC
>NW_027992978.1:0-201 GCF_054177405.1 Leptonychotes weddellii
TTTGAGGGCGCCTGGGTGGCTCAGTTGGTTAAGCGACTGCCTTCGGCTCAGGTCATGATCCCAGGGTCCTGGGATCGAGTCCCGCATCGGGCTCCCTGCTCTGCGGGGAGCCTGCTTCTCCCTCTCCCACTCCCCCTGCTTGTGTTCCCTCTCTCGCTGTGTCTCTCTCTGTCAAATAAATAAATAAAATCTTTAAAAAAA
>NW_027992979.1:0-201 GCF_054177405.1 Leptonychotes weddellii
CCGGAGACCAGGTGGCACAGGACCTCACAGGCCATGGTGAGGCTCATTCTGGAACAGGATCATCCGGCTGCTAGAGCAGAACCAGTAGAAGCAGAGAGACCAGGGAGGGGCTATTCCAACAATCCAGGGAGAGATGGCATCGGGCAGGGGAGAAGCTGAGAGGGGACAGAGTCTGGATACCTTGTGAAGAAAGAGTTTGCT
>NW_027992980.1:0-201 GCF_054177405.1 Leptonychotes weddellii
TTTTTTTTTTTTTTTTAAAGAGAGAGCACATATGAGTGGGGGTAGAGGAGGGGCAGAGGTAGACCAAAAATCTTAAGCAGACCCCCCAGTGAGTGTGCAGCCTGATGGGGGCTCAATCTCAGGACCCCAAGATCATGACCTAAACCAAAATCAAGAGTCAGACACTTAACCAACTGAGCCTCCCAGGTGCCCCAGCACGTG
>NW_027992981.1:0-201 GCF_054177405.1 Leptonychotes weddellii
CTTTTTTTTTTTGCATCTTATATACATATGAATAAACTTTGCCTATTCACCTGTTAATCTGTCTTTTGTCAGTTTAGTTCACAGGTCTTCAAATAGTAAACCCAAGAGGATGGAAGAAGTGTGTTTCCTCCTAGACAGAAGGTATTGCATGTGTATATGTACATATATGCATACATACATTATATATGTATATATATATAT
>NW_027992982.1:0-201 GCF_054177405.1 Leptonychotes weddellii
AATGGTTGAGAATTAGACTTAAGTGGCATGTACTTGGCATGTTTATATTTTAAGAATAATTAATTGTACCATTTATGTCTTTAGACATTAAAACAGCATGATTTTAAGACTCTGATTGCTTATGCTTTTTTTTGAATTTTGTTTTTATGTCTTTCCTCTTTTTTTGGCGGGGGGGTGAAGCAGAATTGCATTATGGACTCT
>NW_027992983.1:0-201 GCF_054177405.1 Leptonychotes weddellii
AATTATAAATAACATAAATTTGAAATTTACATTGCTAAATATTTTCACAAAATTTTTCATATTCTTTTTTTTTATTCTTATGTTAATCCCCATACATTACATCATTAGTTTTAGATGAAGTGTTCCATGATTCATTGTTTGTGCATAACACCCAGTGCTCCATGCAGAATGTGCCCTCCTCAATACCCACCACCAGGCTAA
>NW_027992984.1:0-201 GCF_054177405.1 Leptonychotes weddellii
GCAGGGAGCCCAATGCGGGGCTCAATCCCAGGACCCTGGGATCATGACCTGAGCCGAAGGCAGACGCTTAATGACTGAGCCACCCAGGCACCCTTCAAATCTATTTTTTAATGTATTGTTTTACTTTATTATGATTATCGCTGGCCCTTTCTGGTGATTACATTTCTATTTAAATATTTTATTCCTTTTAAAATTCTGTGT
>NW_027992985.1:0-201 GCF_054177405.1 Leptonychotes weddellii
CACACACACACACACACACACCCAGCACAGAGAGTGGGACCTACATGGGGCTTAGCAGATCCGATCATACGTGGACACACGGCCCCTATGCTTACACACTCAGTCGTCACCCATAGGCGAAATTACACCCCAGGAGGGACACCCCCAATGTCCCCTCTCATGTGCAACACCACGTGGTGTTTGGCCACACCCAGTGGGATC
>NW_027992986.1:0-1030 GCF_054177405.1 Leptonychotes weddellii
ATTTTTTTATTTTTAAAGATTTTATTTATTTATTTCAGAGAGAGAGAATGAGAGAGAGCACATGAGAGGGGGGAGGGGCAGAGGGAGAAGCAGACTCCCTGCCAAGCAGGGAGCCCGATGCGGGACTCGATCCCGGAACTCCAGGATCATGACCTGAGCCGAAGGCAGTCGCTTAACCAACTGAGCCACCCAGGCGCCCGAGACACTTTAGATAATACATCTGGCACACAGTAAACATGTTGTTTTCCTAAGCACACCAAAAAAAAAAAAAAAGTAACCTTATATGTTAGTAAGTTTCAGATCTTGCAAAAGAGCTTGTTCTGTAATTGCAGCAAGTTTTTCATATGTCTTACAGCAAGCTTCACTCTCCAAGACATGGTGATATTTTGATATGAATCTTGACTTTAATATAATTGTTTTTCTGGTATGTGTTTTGACTCAGGACAGACTCATAAAAATGGATTGAATGAAAATCCAGCAAAACAATTTACCTGTAGGCAGATCTCCAAGAAGACTATGTTTGAACAAACTGCAATTCTTAATATATATTTGTGAAATCATGAGTAAATGAATCTGGTGGTGTGAATAGTTTCCTATGAAAGTTAAACAGAGAAGCACCTCAGTTCATGATATGTTTAAAGTTATTATTGTTACTATTTTCTCTTAAAATCGCACAGTCTTTCAACTAAAGACCTCTACCCCCTCTAATCAATTCTCTGTCCATTCTTCCCTCTTTTGAGGCAGTGACTTCTTTCTTCCCTTGCTAGATTTTTTTCTCTTGCATCTGTGTGTTTACACTATTTTGATGTTAAAAACCCTTATTTCTTTCTTTTTTTTTTTTTTAAAGATTTTATTTATTTATTTGACAGAGAAAGACACAGCGAGAGAGGGAACACAAGCAGGGGGCAGTGGGAGAGGGAGAAGCAGGCTCCCCGCCAAGCAGGGAGCCCGATGCGGGACTCGATCCAGGGACTCCAGGATCATGACCTGAGCCGAAGGCAGTCGCTTAACCAACTGAGCCACCCAGGCG
>NW_027992987.1:0-201 GCF_054177405.1 Leptonychotes weddellii
ATGACCCAGCAATTGCACTACTGGATATTTACCCCAAAGATACAAATGTAGCGGTCGGAGGGGTATGTGCACCCCGATGTTTATAGCAGCAATGTCCACAATAGCCAAACTATGGAAAGAGCCAAAATTTCCATCGACAGATGAATGGATAAAGAAGATGTGGTGCGCACATGCACACACACACACACACACACACACAGA
>NW_027992988.1:0-201 GCF_054177405.1 Leptonychotes weddellii
TTCTTCTCCCGAGGGTCCTCAGCATGGGGGTCCTGGGGGGGGTGACAACCCGTGAGGACGGGTACACGGCGAGATGGCTTCAGGGCCTGAGAGGAGAATCCTAACCAAACTGGCCAAGCCCATGAGCTCTCAGGCCAGAGTTCCCTCGCCTGCCAATATGCGGACACAGTGACTTGGGCTCTGTTTTTAAATATCTTGCAT
>NW_027992989.1:0-201 GCF_054177405.1 Leptonychotes weddellii
AAAAACACGCCTTAAGAATAAGGATACAGAACAGTGGAGAGTAAGACAAAAGAAAACAAATTCATGCAAACACTAAGCAAAAGAAAGATGGATCCACAATATGACTGTAAAACAAAGTAACTTTGGCTTTAAAGCAAACAAGCACCCCCAGGAAGGAGAGCCATTTCATCATGACGACAAGAGTCAGTCCACCAGGAAAAT
>NW_027992990.1:0-201 GCF_054177405.1 Leptonychotes weddellii
GGGTGGCTCAGTCGTTAAGCGTCTGCCTTCGGCTCAGGTCATGATCCCGGGGTCCTGGGATCGAGTCCCACATCGGGCTCCCTGCTCGGCAGGAAGCCTGCTTCTCCCTCTCCCTCTCTCACTCCCCCTGCTTGTGTTCCTGCTCTCGCTGTCTCTGTCTCTGTCAAATAAATAAATAAAGTCTTAAAAAAAAAAAAAAAA
>NW_027992991.1:0-201 GCF_054177405.1 Leptonychotes weddellii
TGGGGCTGACTGGGTGATAGACACTGGGGAGGGTATGTGCTCTGGTAAGTGCTGTGAATTGTGCAAGACTGTTGAATCTCAGGTCTGTACCTATGAAACAAATAATGCAATATATGTTAAGAAAAAAAAAAAGAACAAGATAGCAGGAGGGAAAAAATGAAGGGGGGAAATCGGAGGGGTAGACAAACCATGAGAGACGAT
>NW_027992992.1:0-201 GCF_054177405.1 Leptonychotes weddellii
ATGTGGATAAGAAGAATTTCCTGGCACATGGTAGCCAATAACACAAGCTATTTCTCTCTTTCCTCCTCTACCATTAAATGAGGCAAATGTAGTGTTTAGCACAGGACTCAGTATATAGTAGGTGCTCAATAAATGTCAGCTATTATTGTATTTTTGCTCCAACAGCATTGCCTAGCAGATGATAATATATGCTGAAATTCT
>NW_027992993.1:0-201 GCF_054177405.1 Leptonychotes weddellii
CAATAGAAGCTTGCGTAAGGGCTTGTTTAATATCCCCTTTAGCCAATAACACAGTTGCATAACGCAGTTGAGTAATTGAATGTAGTCCTGGATCTTTTAAATCAATTTGTAGTGCTTTTTTTAAGGCGTTTGCAGCAGTTTCTAAATCATTGGCATCAATGGCATTACGGGATTTAATCATCAATGCTTGCCAAGCATAAA
>NW_027992994.1:0-201 GCF_054177405.1 Leptonychotes weddellii
CTTTTTTTTTTTTTTAAGATTTTATTTATTTATTTGAGACAGAGAGAATGAGAGAGAGAGAGCACATGAGAGGGGGGAGGGTCAGAGGGAGAAGCAGGCTCCCTGCCGAGCAGGGAGCCCGATGCGGGACTCGATCCAGGGACTCCAGGATCATGACCTGAGCCGAAAGCAGTCGCTTAACCAACTGAGCCACCCAGGCAC
>NW_027992995.1:0-201 GCF_054177405.1 Leptonychotes weddellii
TTTTTTTTTTTTTTTAAGATTTTATTTATTTATTTGAGACAGAGAGAATGAGAGAGAGAGAGCACATGAGAGGGGGGAGGGTCAGAGGGAGAAGCAGGCTCCCCGCCGAGCAGGGAGCCCGATGCGGGACTCGATCCAGGGACTCCAGGATCATGACCTGAGCCGAAGGCAGTCGCTTAACCAACTGAGCCACCCAGGCGC
>NW_027992996.1:0-201 GCF_054177405.1 Leptonychotes weddellii
CCAAGTCTCTTTAGTTTACTAAATCATAAGGTCTTTCTTTTTTTTTTTTTTTTTAATTTTTTTTTATTATTTTTTTTTATTCTTACGTTAATCCCCATACATTACATCATTAGTTCTAGATGAAGTGTTCCATGATTCATTGTTCGTGCACAACACCCAGTGCTCCATGCAGAACGTGCCCTCCTCAATACCCACCACCAG
>NW_027992997.1:0-1030 GCF_054177405.1 Leptonychotes weddellii
AGGGAAATTCTACCAAATATTTCAAGAAGAATTAATACCTATTCTTCTGAAACTGTTCCAAAAAATAGAAATGGAAGGAAAACTTCCAAACTCATTTTATGAGGCCAGCATTACCTTGATCCCAAAATCAGACAAAAACCCCATCAAATAGGAGAATTATCGACCAATATCCTTGATGAACATGGATCCAGAAATTCTCACCAAAATAGTAGCCAATAGGATCCAACAGTACATTAAAAGGATTATTCACCATGACTAAGTGGGATTTATCCCTGGGCTGCAAGTTTGGTCAACATCTGCAAATCAATCAATGTGATACAATACATTAATAAAAGAAAGAACAAGAACCATATGCATACATTTATCAACATTCCCCAAGCTGTGTATTTAAGATTTGTGATTTTACTATATGTAAATTATACCTTAATAAAATATTGCTATAAAAAAAAGAACCAAATGATCCTCTCAATAGATGCAGAAAAAGCATTTGACAAAGTACAGCATCCTTTCTTGATCAAAACTCTTCAGAGAATAGGGATAGAGGGTACATACCTCAATATCTTAAAAGCCATCTATGAAAAACCCACAACGAATATCATTCTCAATGGGGAAAAACTGAGAGCTTTCTCCCTAAGGTCAGGAACATGGCATGGATGTCCACTCTCACCACTGCTATTCAACATTGTATTAGAAGTCCTAACCACAGTAATCAGACAACAAAAACAAATCAAAGCCATCCGAATAGGCAAAGAAGAAGTCAAACTCTCACTCTTTGCAGATGATATGATACTTTATGTGGAAAAACCCAAATGACTCCACCCCAAAACTGCTAGAACTCATACAGGAATTCAGTAAAGTGGCAGGATACAAAATCAATGCAGAGAAATCAGTGGCATTCCTATATATCAACAACAAGACAGAAGAAAGAGAAATTAAGGAGTCAATCCCATTTACAATTGCACCCAAAACCATAAGATACCTAGGAATAAACGTAACCAATGAGGCAAAGAATCTGTACTCAGAAAACTAT
>NW_027992998.1:0-201 GCF_054177405.1 Leptonychotes weddellii
TCTTTTTTTTTTTTTTTTAAAGATTTTATTTATTTATTTGAGAGAGACAGAATGAGAGAGAGCACATGAGAGTGGGGAGGGCCAGAGGGAGAAGCAGACTCCCTGCCGAGCAGGGAGCCCGATGCGGGACTCGATCCCGGGACTCCAGGATCATGACCTGAGCCGAAGGCAGTCGCTTAACCAACTGAGCCACCCAGGCGC
>NW_027992999.1:0-201 GCF_054177405.1 Leptonychotes weddellii
TTTTTTTTTTTTTTAAAGATTTTATTTATTTATTTGACAGAGAAAGACACAGAGAGAGAGGGAACACAAACGGGGAGTGGGAGAGGGAGAAGCAGACTCCCTGCCGAGCAGGGAGCCCGATGCGGGACTCGATCCCGGGACTCCAGGATCATGACCTGAGCCGAAGGCAGTTGCTTAACCAACTGAGCCACCCAGGCGCCC
>NW_027993000.1:0-201 GCF_054177405.1 Leptonychotes weddellii
ATAGAGACAAGTAAAAGGCCATTCTGATATGGACATATATTATAGCAAGAGAAAACAGCACATAAAAAAGTAAATGAATAAAATAATTTCAAGTGACAACCATAAAGAGAAAAAAAAAACAGCTAGAAATAGTGAAATGGACTGGGTACGGATACTTGAATGAGGAAAAGGAACAAAAAAAGGCAAAGTTATTCAGGAATA
>NW_027993001.1:0-201 GCF_054177405.1 Leptonychotes weddellii
CGCCTGGGTGGCTCAGTTGGTTAAGCGACTGCCTTCAGCTCAGGTCATGATCCCAGGGTCCTGGGATCGAGTCCCGCATCGGGCTCCCGGCTCGTCGGAGAGCCTGCTTCTCCCTCTCCCACTCCCCCTGCTTGTGTTCCCTCTCTCGCTGTGTCTCTCTCTGTCAAATAAATAAATAAAATCTTTAAAAAAAAAAAAATG
>NW_027993002.1:0-201 GCF_054177405.1 Leptonychotes weddellii
TTTTTTTTTTGAATTTTTTTTTTATTCTTATGTTAATCCCCATACATTACATCATTAGTTCTAGATGAAGTGTTCCATGATTCATTGTTCGTGCACAACACCCAGTGCTCCATGCAGAACGTGCCCTCCTCAACACCCACCACCAGGCCAACCCATCCTCCCACCCCCCTCCCCTCTAGAACCCTCAGTTTGTTTTTCAGA
>NW_027993003.1:0-201 GCF_054177405.1 Leptonychotes weddellii
ATGTCGCGGAGGCGGAGGCGGCCGCCGCGCTGGTTCTGCAGCTGCATCAGCTTCTCGGCATGCTCGGTCTCCTCGCGGGACTGGCGCAGGAAGAACTGGGCGAAGTTCTTCAAGGCCACGTCGTCGCGGTCGAAGTAGAAGGCCATGGACAGGTACACGTAGGAGGCGTAGAGCTCCAGGTTGATCTGGCTGTTGATGGCG
>NW_027993004.1:0-201 GCF_054177405.1 Leptonychotes weddellii
AGGCCAGCAACCCTAAGGTCCCAAGAAAACAGGTGCATCTTGCTTGGGTTCTGGTCAATAATTTGGACTCTATACATTCCCTCAAACACCCATCAACAGAATGACTAGGAGGAGGAGCCCCCAAAACAGAAAAGACTCAGAGATTATGACTTATGCTGCAGATTTACAAATGGATGCAGATATAACCAAGATGTCGGAGAT
>NW_027993005.1:0-201 GCF_054177405.1 Leptonychotes weddellii
TCTTTAAAAAAAAAAAAAAGAAAGCCCAGAAATAAACCTTTGTGTATATGATCAAATGATGTTTGGCAAAGATGCCAAGACCACTCAATGGGGAAAGGACAGTCCTCTGAACAAATGGTGCTGGGAAAACTGAATATTCACATGGAAAAGAATGAAGTTGGACCTTTATCTTACACCATATACGAAAATTAACTCAAAATT
>NW_027993006.1:0-201 GCF_054177405.1 Leptonychotes weddellii
TTTTTTTTTTTTTTTAAGATGTTATTTATTTATTTGAGACAGAGAGAATGAGATACAGAGAGCATGAGAGGGAGGAGGGTCAGAGGGAGCAGCAGACTCCCCGCCGAGCAGGGAGCCCGATGCGGGACTCGATCCAGGGACTCCAGGATCATGACCTGAGCCGAAGGCAGTCGCTTAACCAACTGAGCCACCCAGGCGCCC
>NW_027993007.1:0-201 GCF_054177405.1 Leptonychotes weddellii
CGTTCTCCAGGAACACCTTGAGCACCCCGCGGGTCTCCTCGTAGATGAGGCCGGAGATGCGCTTGACGCCGCCGCGCCGGGCCAGCCGCCGGATGGCGGGCTTGGTGATGCCCTGGATGTTGTCGCGCAGCACCTTGCGGTGGCGCTTGGCGCCGCCCTTGCCCAGGCCCTTCCCGCCCTTGCCGCGGCCAGACATGGCTG
>NW_027993008.1:0-1030 GCF_054177405.1 Leptonychotes weddellii
CAGAAAAAGCATTTGACAAAGTACAGCATCCTTTTTTGATCAAAACTCTTCAGAGTATAAGGATAGAGGGTACATACCTCAATATCATAAAAGCCATCTATGAAAAACCCACAGCGAATATCGTTCTCAATGGGGAAAAACTGAGAGCTCACCCCCTAAGGTCAGGAACATGGCAGGGATGTCCACTCTCACCACTGCTATTCAACATAGTATTAGAAGTCCTAGCCACAGCAATCAGACAACAAAAAGATATAAAAGGCATTTGAATCAGCAAAGAAGAAATCAAACTCCCACTCTTTGCAGATGATATAATACTTTATGTGGAAAACCCAAAAGACTCCACCCCAGAACTGCTAGAACTCATGCAGGAATTCAGTCAAGTGGCAGGATATAAAATCAATGCACAGAAATCAGTGGCATTCCTATACACCAACAACAAGGCAGAAGAAAGAGAAATTAAGAAGTCGATCCCATTTACGATATCACCCAAAAGCATAAGATAACTAGGAATAAATCTAACCAAAGAGACAAAGGATCTGTACTCAGAAAACTATAAAATACTCATGAAAGAAATTGAGGAAGACACAAAGAAATGGAAAAACGTTCCATGCTTATGGATTGGAAGAACAAATATTGTGAAGATGTCCATGCTACCTAGAGCCATCTACACATTTAATGCAATCCCTATCAAAGATCATCCACTTTTTTCAAAGAAATGGAAGGAATAATCCTAAAATTTGTATGGAACCAGAAAAGATCCCAAATAGCCAGAGGAATGTTGAAAAAGAAAAGCAAAGCTGGTGGCATCACAATTCCGGACTTCAAGCTCTTTTACAAAGCTGTCGTCATCAAGACAATATGGTACTGGCACAAAAACAGACACATAGATCAATGGAACAGAATAGACAGCCCAGAAATGGACCCTCAACTCTATGGTCAACTCATCTTCAACAAATCAGGAAAGAATGTCCAATGGAAAAAAGACAGTCTCTTCAACCAGTTGTGTTGGAAAACTGGACAGCCACATGCA
>NW_027993009.1:0-201 GCF_054177405.1 Leptonychotes weddellii
TGGGGCGCCTGGGTGGCTCAGTCGGTTAAGCGACTGCCTTCGGCTCAGGTCATGATCCTGGAGTCCCGGGATCGAGTCCCGCATCGGGCTCCCTGCTCGGCAGGGAGTCTGCTTCTCCCTCTGACCCTCCCCCCTCTCATGATCTCTCTCTCTGTCTCATTCTCTCTCTCAAATAAATAAATAAAATCTTTAAAAAAAAAA
>NW_027993010.1:0-201 GCF_054177405.1 Leptonychotes weddellii
GCAGGGAGCCCAATGCGGGGCTCAATCCCAGGACCCTGGGATCATGACCTGAGCCGAAGGCAGACGCTTAATGACTGAGCCACCCAGGCACCCTTCAAATCTATTTTTTAATGTATTGTTTTACTTTATTATGATTATCGCTGGCCCTTTCTGGTGATTACATTTCTATTTAAATATTTTATTCCTTTTAAAATTCTGTAT
>NW_027993011.1:0-201 GCF_054177405.1 Leptonychotes weddellii
GCGCCTGGGTGGCTCAGTTGGTTAAGCGACTGCCTTCGGCTCAGGTCATGATCCCAGGGTCCTGGGATCGAGTCCCACATCGGGCTCCCGGCTCAGCAGGAAGCCTGCTTCTCCCTCTCCCACTCCCCCTGCTTGTGTTCCTGCTCTCGCTGTCTCTGTCTCTGTCAAATAAATAAATAAAATCTTAAAAAAAAAAAAAAA
>NW_027993012.1:0-201 GCF_054177405.1 Leptonychotes weddellii
TTTTTTTTTTTTTTTAAAGATTTTATTTATTTATTTGAGAGAGCGAGAATGAGAGAGAGTACATGAGAGGGGAGAGGGTCAGAGGGAGAAGCAGGCTCCTCGCCGAGCAGGGAGCCCGATGCGGGACTCGATCCCGGGACTCCAGGATCATGACCTGAGCCGAAGGCAGTCGCTTAACCGGCTGAGCCACTCAGGCGCCCA
>NW_027993013.1:0-201 GCF_054177405.1 Leptonychotes weddellii
ACAGTGTAGGAGGGTTCCCCTTTCTCCGCATCCCCACCAACATCTGTCGTTTCCTGACTTGTTAATTTTAGCCATTCTGACTGGTGTGAGGTGGTATCTCATTGAGGTTTTGATTTGGATTTCCCTGATGCCGTCTTCTCTAAAATCTTATTCTCAAATATCTTCTTGGTCTTACAGTTAGAGGAGCTTAGCTTTTTTCCT
>NW_027993014.1:0-201 GCF_054177405.1 Leptonychotes weddellii
ATGGCAAGAGAGCATGTGAAGGTACCCGTCCTCCGAGATGGGCAGGTGCTCAAGGGAGGGTCAGGGTCCCAGGGCAACACCCGGCCCAGGAGACAAGGAGCAAACGCATGAACATGGGCCCCTTGGGCAGGGACGCTGAGCTTCACAGGAGATATGAGCCCAGAGAGGACTCTGTCCCCTCAGGCAGCAGTGATGTCAAGG
>NW_027993015.1:0-201 GCF_054177405.1 Leptonychotes weddellii
ATGGGTATTAAATATAATTTTTTTTGGTACCTTAAAGGACATGACTATTGTTTTTAACTGCAGAATAACTGGTCAGCAATGCTGAAAAACCAATATGCTTACTTTTTTCTCTGAATCAGGAAGTTCCCTCCATAGTTGGGCGATTTTTCTAATTAGTTCTGAATTTTTCGCATCTATAGATTGGAATAAAATGAAAAAAGT
>NW_027993016.1:0-201 GCF_054177405.1 Leptonychotes weddellii
TTCGGGCGCCTGGGTGGCTCAGTCGTTAAGCGTCTGCCTTCGGCTCAGGTCATGATCCCAGGGTCCTGGGATCGAGTCCCACATCGGGCTCCCTGCTCGGCAGGAAGCCTGCTTCTCGCTCTCCCACTCCCCCTGCTTGTGTTCCTGCTCTCGCTATCTCTCTGTCAAATAAATAAATAAAATCTTTAAAAAAAAAAAAAA
>NW_027993017.1:0-201 GCF_054177405.1 Leptonychotes weddellii
AGCGGCAGGCATGGCAAGCTGCACTGAGGGCCAGACGGGTGCAGCCGCTCTGAGGAATCTGCCTTTATCCAAAAGGCTACGGGAAGCCATCGAGTTTTTTCTAATCTTGCTCTCATTTAAATTATGCCATTAAAACCCCTACCAACTCCCTCCACAACTCACAGTATGTGAGCATGAGTACACACGTTATATCGATAGCTA
>NW_027993018.1:0-201 GCF_054177405.1 Leptonychotes weddellii
TTTTTTTTTTAAAGATTTTATTTATTTATGTGACAGAGAGAGACACAGCGAGAGAGGGAACACAAGCAGGGGGAGTGGGAGAGGGAGAAGCAGGCTTCCCCACGGAGCAGGGAGCCCGATGCGGGGCTCGATCCCAGGACCCTGGGATCATGACCTGAGCTGAAGGCAGACGCTTAACGACTGAGCCACCCAGGCGCCCCT
>NW_027993019.1:0-12182 GCF_054177405.1 Leptonychotes weddellii
TATTTTTCTCAGTTAGTGCTCTGAATATATCATGCCAGTCCTTTCTGGCCTACCAGGTCTCTGTGGATAGGTCTGTTGCCAATTTAATATTTCTACCATTGCAGGTTACAGATCTCTTCTCCTGAGCTGCTTTCAGAATTTTCTCTTTGTCTCTGAGGCTCGTAAGTTTAACTATTAGATGTTGGGGTGTTGACCTATTTTTATTGATTTTGAGGAGGTTCTCTGTGCCTCCTGGATTTTGATGCCTGTTTCCTTCCCCAAATTAGGGAAGTTCTCTGCTATAATTTGCTCCAATATACCTTTTGCCCCCCTCTCTCTTTCTTCTTCTTCTGGGATCCCAGTTATTCTAACACTGTTCCATGTTATGGTATGACTTATCTCTCGAATTCTGCCCTCGTGATCCAGTAGTTGTTTATCTCTCTTTTTCTCAGCTTCTTTGTTTTCCATTATTTGGTCTTCTATATCACTAATTCTCTTTTCTGCCTCATTTATGGTAGCAGTTAGAGCCTCCATTTTTGATTGCACCTCATTAACAGCCTTTTTGATTTCGACTTGATTAGATTTTAGTTTTTATTTCTCCAGCGAGGGTTTCTCTGATATCTTCCATGCTTTTTTCAAGCCCAGCTAGTATCTTTAAAAATCATCATTCCTAACTCTACTTCCCACATCTTTCTAATGTCCGTATTGATTAGGTCCCTGGCAGTCGGTACTGCCTCTTGTTGTTTTCTTTGAGGTGATTTTTTCCGTCTTGTCATTTTTTCCAGAGGACAACAGATGAATGAGAACGAAATGCTAACAGGGTATCAACGTCACTAGAAAAATGTACAGTAAACAAATCAGAAGAAACCTGAAACCGGGGGAAAAGAAAGGGAAAGAAAGAAAAAAGAAAAAGATAAAAACAACCAAAAAAAAACAAAAACCCAGAATATGATCAAATATGATCAGGCTGGTGCATAGATCAGTGCCACACACTAGATTTGGGCATAATTTGGTCTGTTAGAAGTAAGTACTTCCCAAAATTTCAAAGAAAGAAAAATTTATATATGTACAAAAATAAGGGTTAATGTGATGAAGGGATGGAATATGACTGTGACAATGAAAATTATAAGAGATTTTATAAAAGGAATTGATAAGAAGTTGGTTGAAAAAAGAAGAGGATTAAAAAAAAAAAAGGGAGAGAATGTGATCAGGCAGCAGACTAGAACAAAGCCATACACTAGAGATTTAGGGTCTGTTAGAAGAAAGTGTATCCCAAAATTTTAAGGAGAGAACAACTTATATATATATACCAAAAGGAAGGTTAACTACTATGAAGCGATAGAATAGGACTCTAATAATGAAAAATAAAAAAGATTTTTTTAAAAAGGGATTGATAAGATGTTGGTTGAGAAAGGGAAAAAGAAAAATTCCAAAAAAAAAAAAAAAGAAAAAGTTAAAAAAAAATTAACTTTGAAAGACTAAAGAATCATGGGAAAAAAGCCATGAATTCTGTGTAGTATTCCTCTAGCGCTGGAGTTCTGCTGTTCTCATTGATCTTTAAACTTGGTCTTGGCTGGCTGTTCTTGCTGATCTTCTGGGGGAGGGGCCTGTTGCCGTGGTTCCCAAATGTCTTTGCCGGAGGCGGAATTGCCCTGCCCTTGCCAGGTCCGGGCTAAGTCATCTGCTCGGGTTTGCTCTCGGAAGCTTTTGTTCTCTGCAAGCTTTCTGTACAGCTTTGGAGGATGAGAGTGAAATGGTGGCCTCCCAATCTCTGACCCGGAGGAGCCGAGAACTCGGGCCCCCCCCTCCTCCGTGCGCCCCCAGAGAAAAGCAGTTAGTCACTCCCGTCTCCCTGGTCTCCGTCCGCACTCCATGCTCACCCGGCCTGTGACTGAGCATTTCTGTCTCTGACACATGACCCCGTGTGGTGTCTCAAAACCCAGCAGATACCTGTGGTGCGCTCCTGCGCCGCTTCTCTCAGGGGAGGAAGGGGAGTCTCCTTGTTTCTGCCACTTGTTGGGTCCCTGCTGGAAGAGCAGTGGCCCGACTGTGCCGCAGATCACGGTTTATGGCAACCCCAAGCTGAGAGCCCATTCCCCTGCTCCTTCTCTGCATCTGGCTTCCCTGCTCCGATACCTGGGAGCTCTGCCACACTCAAGCACCCCCGTCTTCCTGTGACCCCAAGGGTCCCAAGACCACACTGTCTCAGCGAGGATTCCATCCCCCGCTTAGCCACTGGAGCGACGACCCTCAGTGGAGCCGACTTCTAAAAGTTCTGATTTTGTGCTCTGTGCTCTATCACCTGCTGGTAGCGGCTGACAGAGCCCCCCTCCCCCGCCATCTACCTTCCCTACTATCGCTCGGATTCGCTTCTCCACATGTCCTACCTTCCAGAAAGTGGTCACTTTTGTGTTCTGAGATTTCTGCTATTCTTTTCTTCGATATCCTGTTGAGTTCATAGGTGTTCAGAATTGTTTGATCCCTATCTATCTGAATTCCTGGGACCAGACGAAATTTAGGTCTCCTACTCCTCCTGCATCTTGCTCCTCCCCTTCACTAATTCATTCTTCTGCCTCATTTAACCTGGCTGTCAGGATATCCAGTTTAGACTGCGTCTCAGTCATAGCATTTTTAAGTTGGGACTGATTAGATTTCATTTCTGCCCTTAGAGAGACTATATTGTCACTAATATTTTTCCCAAGCCTAGATATCAACTTCATAATTGCTACTCTGAAGTCTCTCTCTGACATCTTGCTTATATCCATCTCCATTAGGTCTGTGGCAGAGGCCATAGTCTCTGATTCTTTTCTTTGTTGGGGGTTCTTCCTCTTCGTCATTCTGTTGAGGGTTTGTTGAGGGAATGTACAGAATCCAAAGTATTAACCTCGACCCAAGCAAGATGTACCCGTTTTATAGGGACCCTAGGGTTGTCATGTTCTTCCAGCCTGTCTTCTTGGGGATGGGCCTGCCGCATTGTTACTCATTCAACCCTGCTTGGGCAGAGTTGCCCTGTCCCCTGTCGGTGGGGGGGGAAGGGCGGAGGCGGGCTCATTTGAAACTGGTTTTTTGAGCTTTTGTTCTCTGGCTGCTTTCCTTGTCTCTTCTGAGAGTCAGAGCAGAAATGAGTGCACCCAAACCTCTAACCCAGAGCAAATTGTAGTCTGCTCTTCACTGAGCTCTCCAGGACACACAGTCTACATTTCTGTCTGTGCTGCTAAAAACTGCAGCCTCCCTCGGGGGTGCGCCCCACGGCAACTCTCCCAGATGTGATCCCAGGGCCGGGGTCTGCCCCTGCCCTTTGTGCTTCTAAAACCGTGAGCCACCCCCAGTTTGCAGGCACATCCACAACTCCTGGATCCTGTCTGAGGGCTGCACTAAAGTCCTTTCCCCACTGCTACTGGTCTTCGAGTCTGTGCCTGATCCCCAGTGTGGGATGCTTTGCACTCCGGGTGTTATATCACCTTCCCGGTGCCAGCTTATGGCAGCTCCCTCCCCCTTCTGTTTATCTTCCAATATCTGCCACAGAATCACGACTCTGCCCTTCATACCTCCTGACTACAAGAGATTTTCTGCTTGTAGAGATCCAGATATATATTCTTACATCTCAGGCTGATTTCATGGGTGTTCAGAATGGTTTAGTAGATATCCAGCTAAATTCAGGGGACAGGTTGAAATAGGGTCCCCTACTCCTCCTCCATCTTGCCTCTCCTCAATTTTCTCCCATTCCATAGGTTGCCTTCTTTGTTGTTGTTGATTCTTTTCTTGTGCAGAAGCTTTTAAGTTTGGAATGTCTCTTCGACAAATGTTAGGTAAACTGGATTAACATATGCAGAAAAGTGAAATTAGACCCCTATCATACACTACTCACAAAAATGAACTCAAAATGTATCAAAGACCTGATATCCTAAAACTCCTAGAAGGAAACATAGGGAAAATACTTCACAACTTTGGTCTTAGGAATGATTTCTTTTTGCATATGACACCAGAAGCACAAACAGCAAGAGCAAAAATCAACAAGTGGGACTATATCAAACAACTCTTCATTCTTAATGTATTAATTACATTTTAGGTATTGCAGTGATCTGCCTTCCTTTGAGCAGTAATTGCAGATGGATGACAATGTCACTTTTAATGTAATCTAAAACCAACTTTGGTCATACGTTACTCTCCTCAGAGTAGGTATATATTTGGGGGTGATTCTTTATGTTATAACATCTATTACCTTTAATGTGAGTACTCAGTTTATAGTTATGTAACATACAGGGTGAATTTGCACAAAGATATTTGTATCTAAAGTATATATTTTTCTTCTCCTGTTGCTTATGCTGCTCCATGTTACTATGGCACCTGAAATTTGCAGCTCCATCCAGTGTTTACTTATACCCTTTGAAATGTTCATTTTTACGTTTATTTGCTTCTAAGACCCAGATCACCCTTTGATTGACGTTGCTGCCCTCTTTCATTTTGCCCTTTGAGAATCTTAATCTCCTCAAGCTTAAATATCTCATTATTTCTAGAGGATACCATCTCCTAATGGTGCTGTTGCTTTCCATTCTCATGTACAGGGCCAGCAAATATTCATGGGACAGCTGTTCTGTATAGGGTACATAGGTGCCTACCTAACTGTCTGGTAAGGGAGAGAATAATGGAATAGGCAACTACAAGTGAGAGGTGTCATAAGAGAATTTTATGTTGGGCTCCACTGGAACACTGATCCCAGAAATAGGCTTCAGAGATGCTTCCAAACACTGATGAGAGGTTAGTAGGATATCAAGAAAGGCTCAGCCCCTTGATTCCTTTGACCTTCCCAGTCTGGATTTGTTTGCCTCTTTCCCCAGTTCAGTCTTCATGGGAAGCCATTTTTTTATGTTTTTCTGCTCCTTTTCTTCCTCAGTCCTGTAAATCTTACCATGTCATCTCTAACCCCATAAATCTTCGATTTGGTTGATAGTTTATTGGATAATAAATAATACCAAGAATATCAGTTTGGATATTGTCTCTGTTTTTTCTTTTTAGAAAGTAGATTGTATATTGTAATGAATTTTGAAAACATGAAAAGGGAATAAGCAACTGAATATTTAAAAACAAATGTCAACTACCTGGCTTATGATAATGTGTATATGAAGGTGAAAGCTGCTTATTCTAGGGCTGTTTTGCCAGGAATATGGACCTCAGAGCCCCTCTGCAGTGGGGCATTGCCCAGAGTCATGGTAGCGAGTCCAGCTTTCCTGTTCTTTAGCTGCCTCAGCCTTAAAAATTTTACCAGTCCCTATTCAAAAGGCCATACAGCTTAATTTTTTTTTTTATCACTGTTGCTTTTGTGTGTGACTCTTATTATATTCTTAGGCTTGTCTTATTTTTGAACAGATTTTATTATATCCTTAGATCTTTGTTCAGTTATTCTTTTAAATTAAACTCCCTTTTTTTGGCTTTATTTTTATCTGTTAAAAATCCTTATAGTGTGGGGTGTCTGGGTGCTTCAGTCAATAGAGCATGCGACTCTTTATCTGTCTCCGGGTTATAAATTCGAGACTCACATTGGGTGGAGAGATTATTTAAAAATAAAATCTCTTAAAAAAATCCTTATAGTTTTGGGATGCCTGGGTGGCTCAATCAGTTAAGCGTCTGCCTTCGGCTCAGGTCATGATCCCAGGTACCCGCGATTGAGTCCCATATCGGACTCCTTGCTCAGTGGGGAGCCCGCTCCTCCCTCTGCCTGCTGCTCCCCCTGCTTGTGTTCTCTCTCTCTGACAAATAAATAAATAATCTTTTAAAAATTTTTTAAAAATCCTTATAGTTTATATCATCTAGCTTATATTAACTTTATCTTTTTTACTTACTGCCATTCAACAGAGTTAATAGGAAATGGCAGCATAAGAGATAAGCTGTGAAGCTAATCCATACCCCAAACCGTCAGGCTTACTGCTTTTCTTGATTCTAATAAGCCCTGAATAATATTCTGTGTGGTACAGAGTACTACCAGTACCAAGTGCTGATCCATGGGGGTAACTGCCATCCCAAAAGCAGTCAGCCTAGAGGAATATATAGACCATTTAGGATAGGTGGTCACACAGATTATGCCCCAAGGACATGAGTGAGAATCTGAACCCCAAAGACAAGACAAGGAAATTGATGAACAGTACCACTGTTTTGTCTCTAAAACAGACAATATGTGAAATGTGTGTGTATGTTACTTTTTTCTAAGGAGAAGACCTCTTTATATCCCATTTTCACAATGGTCTATGATCCAAAATAAAATCAGTAATTGCTGGGGAACCTGGGTGGCTCAGTCAGTTAAGCATCTGACTCGTTATCTCAGCTCAGGTCTTGATCTCAGGGTTGTGAGTTCAAGCTCCACACTGGGCTCCACACTGGGATGCAGCCAGCTTAAAAAAAAAAAAAAAATCAATAATTGTTGCTGTAAGGCCATTGAGGGATATAATTATGATCTAAAACTCTTGGTCTCCTTCTGATCAATGAAGTAGCTCATTTGCATTCCTGGAAGCATGGTTAGGAGAATGTTGGGATAGAGATGGGGTAGAGTTGGAGTTTTATCTAGAGAAAGCTCTCAAATTTTGATACCCAGAGTTGACTCTGGTAAGTCACTATGTAGAGCTTCCTACTAAAAACGTTGGTACTTCTTTCTGAAGTTAGCAAACTATTTCAGTGATTGTCACTTCTAGAATAATTTGAACTGGTTTTCAAGAATGAATTTCTGTAGATGGGGATGTACGAGTTCACCACAAGGGAAGATAAACTGACACAAAGAAGTCACTAAATAAAGGTGTCGAATGGACATTGAAGTTCTGCTATTTTCACCAAAGTGAGAAACCAAATAGAAATAATAGTAGCGATGATAGTAATAGTAGTCCATCCAGCTTTACCCTGGTTTTACTTCTGTGGTTTCAGTTACTCACAGAAAGCCCCCAACAGGAAGTAGATGATCCACTTCCTAGCTTATTGTCAGCAGGGAATAGCAGCCTAACACCATCTCACAATACCTCCCTCACTTCACCTCATCATGGAGGCATTGTATCATCTCACAACATCACAAGAAGGATGAATACAGTATAATAATATATTATTATATTATTATGAGAGAAAGAGACCACATTCACATAACTTTTATTACAGTATTATTGTAATTGTTCTGCGTTATTATTAGTTATTATTGTTAATCTCTTACTGTGCCTAATTTATAAATTAAACTTTATCATAGGTATGTATGTATGTATGTGGAAAAACATAGCATATATAGAGTTTGGAAATATCTGGTTTCAGGTATCCTCTAGGGTCCTGGAATGTATCGTATCTCCCATGGATAAGGGGTACCTACTATAGGAGCTTTTAGTGAGAGCTTACTTATCTTGTAGGTTCTTTATATACATTAACACTTGGAGGCCAAATGAGTCAGTCTCCCAGAATAATCTGGGCAGGTCATTTCTTTTATTGCTCTTTGGAGCTACTGTGAATTTGTTGGTAAGGCTCAACGAGGTGGACCTGCTAACCTACGGTGGGTCCAGCTCTACCTGGCTGTGGTGGATGAAACTCATAGTCCTGTGTGCAGTGCCTCCACAAGCCAAATTCATCACCAGCATTGCCCTTCCCCCAGGGCAGAACATGGTGGATATATTAGAATAGATATTAAGGAGTTCTTTATACATTTTGGGTAACAGTCCTTTATCAGATGTGTATTTTACAAATATTTTCTCCCAGCCTGTGGTTTGTCTTCTCATTCTCTTGATACTGTTTTACACAGTTTTTATTTTTAATGAAGTCCAGTTGGTCAGTTATTTCTTTCATGGATCATGCCTTTGATGTTTTATCTAAAAAGTAATTGCCGTGTTCAAGACCATTTAGGTTTTCTCCTATATAATCTTCTTGGAGTTTTACAATTTTACATTTAACATTTAAGTTTATGACCATTTTGAGTTAATTTTTGTGAAAAGTATAGGGCATATATCTGGAGAACAGTTTGGAATTTCCTCAAAAAGTTAAAAATAGAACTATCCTGTGATCCAGCAATTGAACCACTATGGTATTTACCCCAAGGATACAAAAATACAGTTTCAAAGTGGTACATGCACCCCAGTGTTTATGGCAGCATTATCAACAATAGCCAAACTATGGAGAGAGCCCAAATGTCCATCAACTGATTAATTGGTAAAGACGATGTGATATTTACATACAATGGAATATTATTCAGTCATCAAAAAGAATGCAATCTTGCCATTTGCAGCAATGTGGATGGAGCTAGAGTGTATTATGCTTAGTGAAATAAGTCAGTCAGAGAAACAAATACCATATGATCTCACTCATATGTGGAATTTAAGAAAGAAAACAGATGAATATATGGGAAGGGGGAAAGAAAAAAAGGAGAGAGGGAAACAAGTCGTAAGTGACTCTTAATGATAAAGAACAAAGAGGGTTGATGAGGGGAGGTGGGTTGGGGGTGGGCTAGATGAGTGATGGGTATTAAAGAGGACACTTGTGATGAACACTGGGTGTTGTATATAAGTGATGGATCACTGAATTCTACTTACCAATATTGCACTGTATGGTAACTAACAAAATTTACATTTAAAAACCCCAAAAACAAAATATTCAAAAAACTCTTTAAATTCAACAATAAGAAAACCCAATTAAGAGATGGGCCAAAGACTTTAACAGAGAAACCTCATCAGAGAAAATACACAGATGGCAATCCACATCATATGTCATCAAGAAAATGCAAATTAAAACCACAGTGGGACGACACTGCACACCTATTGGAGTGGCCAAAATATAGATCACTGACAACAGGAAAGTCTATGGAGCAACCACAACTCTCATTCATTGCTTGTGGGAATGCAGAATGGTATAGCTTCTGTGGACGCTTTGGTAATTTCTTACAAAAATACTCGGGGCGCCTAGGTGGCTCAGTTGGTTGAGCATCTGGCTCTTGATTTCAGCTCAGGTCATGATCTCAGGGCCATGAGATTGAGCTTTGTGTCAGGCTCTGCACTCAGTGTGGAGTGTGCTTGTCTCCTCTTCCTCCCCTTCTGCCCCTCCCCCCACTTGAACCTCTTCTCTTTCTCTCTCTTAAATAAATAAATAGATAAAATCTTTTAAAAAATAAATAAAAATTAGGGGTGCCTGGGAGGCTCAGTCAGCTCAGCATCTGCATTTGGCTCAGGTCGTGATCTCAGGGTCCTGGGCTCTCTGCTCAGCAGGGAGTCTGCTTCTCCCTCTCCCTTTCCCTCTGTGCTCTTTCTCTCTCAAACAAATAAATAAAATCTAAATAATTAATTAATTCAAAAAATAAAAACACTCTTACCATATAGTCAGCAGTTGTGCTCCTTAGTATTTATCCAAAGTAATTGAAAACTTATATCCACATAAACACCTGCTCATAGATGTTTACAGCAGCTTTATTCATAATTGCCAAAAATTGAAAACAACCAAGATGTCCTTTGTAGGTGAATAAACTATACAGTACATCGAGAAAATGGAATATTATTCAACACGAAAAGAAAATGAGCTATCAGGCCATAAAAAGACATGGATGAACCTTAAATGCATATGACTGAATGAAAGTAGCCAATCTGAAAAGGCCACACACTGTATGATTTTAGCTATATGGCATTCTGGAGAAGACAAAACTAGGGAGACAGTAAAAAGATCAGTGGTTGCAAAGAGTTGTGGAAGGGAGGGGGAAGGATAACTAAGAGAAGCATGGAGAATTTGTAGGCAGTGAAAATAGTCTGTATAATACTACAACGATGGATACATATCACTCATTATACATTTTTCTAAACTCAGAGAATATACACCACCACGAGTGAACTATATTGTAAGCTATGGACTTTGGGCAATTATGATGTGTTGATATGGGTTCATCAATTATAATAAATATACCACTCTGTTGAGGGAATGCTGATAATGGGGGAAAGCTATGCATGTGTAGGGGTGAGGCATATATGGAAAATCTCTGTACTTTCCCCTCAATTTTGCTATGACTTAAAACTGCTTTAAAAAAATTTTTTTCTAACTAAATGACCATGATGACCATGAAATCACTCTCTGTGATTCAGCAAAATGATAATAGTAACCAACAATCACAAGAACAGTAATATGTATATGCATGTGTGTTTGGAGAAGGTGACAAAGCAAATATGATGAAAGGTTCACCATTCACCAATCTAGGTCAATAGCATGAGAGTGTTCTTACATATTTTCTGTAAGTCTGAAAATATTCCAAAATAAAACAATGAAGCAGAGAGGCTATCTTAGGAAGCACAAAACCTACTTTCAGAGAGCAAAGAACATGACTTAAATATAAACATGGAGGCTCAGTGGCAACTACTCAGAGTAGTTGTTCTCTGCTATTTACCTTAGTGTTCCCAAAAGGGATGGTATATAAGCATGCTGAGATTTCAGGTAGACCATTATTGAGCCTTTTGGCTCTGTTTTGTTTTGTTTTAAGATTTTATTTATTTGTTTGACAGAGAGAGACAGCTAGAGAGGGAACACAAGCGGGAGAGTGGGAGAGGGAGAAGCAGGCTCCCCACTGAGCCGGGAGCCCAATGCGGGGCTCGATCCCAGGATGCCAGGACCATGACCTGAGCTGAAGGCAGACACCTAACGACTGAGCCACCCAGGCACCCCAAGCCTTTTGTTTTTAAAATAATTCCATATCAAGGTCTCTTAGCACACAACCACCTGCAAAGTGATGGAAGGAAACCAGGCCACAGAAGGTCAGGAAGTGTAGGAGGCAGCAAGGTCTCCACCTTTATCCAGTGTGACTCAACCCCTGGGTAGTTCCAAGTATAGTTCTCCAGGAGCCCTTGCTCCCTAACCTGATACATGAAGTCTGGATAACTAAACCTCCATGCATCAGAATTACTCCTTCCCCATGCCACATACAAAGACACCACATGATGTGGTGAGAGTGGCCCATGCTGCCCACACACCTCATTTTATTCTTCCCAAGCTATAAAACCAAGTATCTTGCAAAATAGACCAAGGAAAACCTTTATATAGGGATTAGTTTTGAAAAATCTGTCAGCTCTCTCATCTCCTAGAAACAAGTCAGCCATGGTACATTTTAGCCCTAACGAATTTACTCCTTATCCCTGGTGATTGGAGGAATCTGGTTAACTTCGCATACCAAATTATAAGTGACATATAAGTGCCTAAGCCTTCAAAAACTGTCCTTCCAGAATAGCTCTTTAGTTCCCTTTCTTTTCCATTTTGACTGCTACGTTTTTGCTCCTTGTCTAAGCCATTGTGATGACTTCCAGCTGGTACCTGCCCACTTCTGGGTCCTGTTTTTTTTTTTTCCCAAACCATTTTGTATCTTACCACTAGTGTTGCCACAACCCTGATACAAATTTTGGAAACATACCTTTGGCCATGCTGCTCATCTGCTCACAATTCTTAGGTAGTTCCTTGTAGCATACAACTATAGGTAATGCTTCCTAGTGCGCAAGTTATGATTTCCTCATAGAACTTTTCCAAGTGTATTTCTGTTGCTCTGTTATTTGTTCTGTGGCCTAGTTAATGAACCAACTTAATATTCCTGGTATTTCCCCCCTTACTCTGCCTGGAATGTCTTAACTCTTCACTTAAGACCTCTCAAATTCCATTTCCTCATGAAGTCTGTCCTGATTCTTTCCAGCTGGTTGGGCTCTCTCCAGTGTTTGAAACTTTACCATTTTTTGTTTGTTTGCTTGCTTATTTGTTTGCTTTTTAAAATTAGTGTCTCATATAGCATCTGTCATATTCTCCTGATGTAAGAGCTGTTACTTAGGTTTCTCCTATCTTCCTACTTTGCAGATTGCTAGCTCCTTAAGAACAGGAACTATGGATATGGCACAGTAACATACAGAGAGCAGATCTTCAATTACAGAATTTGTTATAATTTGGGATGCTACTGTAGAAAAACTCACTTGTTCCATATAGGTTGAAAGTTGTTCATTACCTTTAAACCTATAACCAATAAAAAAAAAAATCAGTTAATGCCACGAATAACACAATTAGCTATTTTAAGATATAATTTAAAGATATTTTGTTTTTTTCTAATTTTATTTTATTATGTTATGTTAGTCACCATACAGTACATCATTAGTTTTTGATGTAGTGATCCACGATTCATTGTTTTCGTATAACACCCTGTGCTCCATGCAGTACGTGCCCTCCTTAATACCCATCACCGGGCTAAC
>NW_027993020.1:0-1030 GCF_054177405.1 Leptonychotes weddellii
AACAGGGTCTCCGGAAGTTTCTGCTGAACCATAGAAAGGGATGATAGGTTACTCAATTTCACTCAGATACGTGTAGAAGATACTCCTAGGTCAGCCATGGTCAGGGCATGAGGCATGAAAGAAATGTCGCAGGGT
Organism: Leptonychotes weddellii; assembly: GCF_054177405.1. NCBI lineage: Eukaryota > Metazoa > Chordata > Mammalia > Carnivora > Phocidae > Leptonychotes > Leptonychotes weddellii. The sequence continues at coordinate 136 of NW_027993020.1, forward strand.
GCAGGCTGGTAAAAAAATAAATAAACGAAGCCAAGTGTGGCAGAGAAGTGGAGAGTCCATGTTCCAGAAAAGCAGCAGTTACTCAGCTCTCACTGGAAGGTTCCATCCCCAAACATGGGCTAACCACTTCAAAAAATTTTTTAAGGGAAGTCCTCTCTCTAGAGCTTTATGTAAAATATTCATTTAATTTAACTAGTTGAATTGTCCATTCAGATCCCGCAACTCAGAAACTACGCATGTGGGTTTAGTCCCCTTTTTTGGGTCTAGCCCTTGATTCAAGAGAAGCAGAAGATGAGCTCTGAAGCAGGCAGCCTGAAATAAAATCTTGGCCTGCCCCCCTTTTCCCTCTGTAACCACGAGCAAGGAACCCCACAGCCCCCAGCCTCCACTCCCTTATTTGTCAAATGGAGATAATAAGGGTAATGATTAGATTAACTGAGCAGTAGCTGTACTTACATCACATCATTTAATTCTTACGATGATCCTATGGAAGAGTCGCTACTATTTTCTGTTTTTCAGATGAGGAGACTGAGACACAGACAGTTTAAGCAATATTTCACGGGACCATGAAACAATAGATGTGACGCATTTGGGATGTTTGCAAAACACATCCTGGGCATTAATTATTTTTCCCAGTTTTATTGAAATCTAATTGGAACATAATATCATTTAGTTTTAGCTGTACAACATAGTGATTAGATAAATGTATACAGAGTGAAATGATTGCCACAATTAGGTGAGTCAACATTCATCACCTCACATAGTTAACAATGTTTTTTCCTTGCAAGGAGAACTTTTCAGATCTACTCTCTTAGCAACTTTCCAAATATACAATACAGTATTGTTAACTCTAATCACCATGCTGTACATTACATCCTTGGAACTTATCTGTCTT
>NW_027993021.1:0-201 GCF_054177405.1 Leptonychotes weddellii
ACAGGGCGCCTGGGTGGCTCAGTCGTTAAGCGTCTGCCTTCGGCTCAGGTCATGATCCTGGGGTCCCGGGATCGAGTCCCACATCGGGCTCCCTGCTCGGCGGGAGGCCTGCTTCTCCCTCTCCCACTCCCCCTGCTTGTGTTCCTGCTCTCGCTGTCTCTCTCTGTCAAATAAATAAAATCTTTAAAAAAAAAAAAAAAA
>NW_027993022.1:0-201 GCF_054177405.1 Leptonychotes weddellii
GTCAAGCCAAAGTCTGGCCTGACTTTTTGGTATGCTAATTTGGCATACAAATTTGCTGCTTAAACATGTCACTGCTTCAGGATGTGATTCTCTAAAGACAAAGGTAATTCAACATGAAAACAGTTATTGCTTAGCTGGCTACATGTCCCCCTTCTTCCCTCCAGTCCAGGAAGAACGTATCTATTTGATCCCCCCCCCCCC
>NW_027993023.1:0-201 GCF_054177405.1 Leptonychotes weddellii
TATTTTTTTTTTTTAAAGATTTTATTTATTTATTTATTGGAGAGTGAGCGAGAGAGAAACAGCATGAGAGAGGAGAGGGTCAGAGGGAGAAGCAGGCTCCCCGCCGAGCCGGGAGCCCGATGTGGGACTCGATCCCAGGACCCTGGGATCATGACCTGAGCCGAAGGCAGTCGCTTAACCAACTGAGCCACCCAGGCGCCC
>NW_027993024.1:0-201 GCF_054177405.1 Leptonychotes weddellii
AGCCTCTCCAGAACCCACAGCGCCATTTGGTGTCCTTTCTCCCACACTGAAGGCTTTGCTCTGGCTTAGCGCTCCAATAATGTTTGTAATTAAAACAACACTTGCATGTCGTATATTTGAAAAGTAAAAGCCAACTTAGAGCTTTTTTTACCCAGAACCGCCCATGACGATCATTTAAGTCAGGTGGTTTTAAAAATTAAA
>NW_027993025.1:0-201 GCF_054177405.1 Leptonychotes weddellii
GGGGCGCCTGGGTGGCTCAGTTGGTTAAGCGACTGCCTTCGGCTCAGGTCATGATCCTGGAGTCCCGGGATCGAGTCCCGCATCGGGCTCCCTGCTTGGCAGGGAGTCTGCTTCTCCCTCTGACCCTCCTCCCTCTCATGCTCTCTGTCTCTCATTCTCTCTCTCTCAAATAAATAAATAAAATCTTTAAAAAAAAATAAA
>NW_027993026.1:0-201 GCF_054177405.1 Leptonychotes weddellii
TTTTTTTTTTAAAGATTATTTATTTATTTATTTATTTGAGAGAGAGAGAATGAGATGAGAACACATGAGAGGGGATAGGGTCAGAGGGCAAAGCAGACTCCCTGCCGAGCAGGGAGCCCGATGCGGGACTCGATCCAGGGACTCCAGGATCATGACCTGAGCCGAAGGCAGTCGCTTAACCAACTGAGCCACCCAGGCGCC
>NW_027993027.1:0-201 GCF_054177405.1 Leptonychotes weddellii
TGGGCGCCTGGGTGGCTCAGTTGGTTAAGCGACTGCCTTCGGCTCAGGTCATGATCCTGGAGTCCTGGGATCGAGTCCCGCATCGGGCTCCCTGCTCGGCAGGGAGTCTGCTTCTCCCTCTGACCCTCCTCCCTCTCATGCTCTCTGTCTCTCATTCTCTCTGTCTCAAATAAATAAATAAAATCTTAAAAAAAAAAAACA
>NW_027993028.1:0-201 GCF_054177405.1 Leptonychotes weddellii
CTGCTAGGTTGCTACCGTGGTTTCCATTTAGGGAAGACCCTTAACTGCTGTGGGGCAGCTATCTCCTGCCTGCGCCTGGGAAGGCAGACGGGAGAAAGACAGGAGAGAAGCGGACGCACAGGGAGGGAGGTGGGGGGAGAGCTGTTTGGGGGGCTGAGGGCAGGGGGCTCTGGGCTCCCCTCGTGCTCCTTAGCCACCTGC
>NW_027993029.1:0-201 GCF_054177405.1 Leptonychotes weddellii
TGGATGACCGACATTGTGAAGTTTACATTGTTTACATTGTTGAATGTATTACTTTATTTTTTTTTAATTTTATTATGTTATGTTAGTCACCATACAATACATCATTAGTTTTTGATGTAGTGTTCCATGATTCATTGTTTGCGTATAACACCCAGTGCTCCATGCAGTACGTGCCCTCTTTAATACCCATCACCAGGCTGG
>NW_027993030.1:0-201 GCF_054177405.1 Leptonychotes weddellii
TCTTTTTTTTTTTTTTAAAGATTTTATTTATTTATTTGAGAGAGAGAGAATGAGAGAGAGCACATGAGAGGGGGGAGGGTCAGAGGGAGAAGCAGACTCCCTGCTGAGCAGGGAGCCCGATGCGGGACTCGATCCAGGGACTCCAGGATCATGACCTGAGCCGAAGGCAGTCGCTTAACCAACTGAGCCACCCAGGCGCCC
>NW_027993031.1:0-1030 GCF_054177405.1 Leptonychotes weddellii
TGGTACTGCAGCTTCAGGTAGGAAATAGTACCCTCTATCCCTCCTGCACTCTCCTCTCAGCCTTAACTTCACACATATTTCTCCCTATCCCACTCAGGTTCCTTGGGATGAACAATTAGACAGGGTCTTTTAAACCCTCTTGGGTGATCAGTAAGATGTCTGTAAGACATAACAGAAAGGCTGTGTTGTGAAGTATTAAAAAGCATAGATTTTCAATCAGATGGACCATAATTTAAATATTGGCTCTGTTACTGATTTGATATGTAAACTTAGGGGAAATCTTAATGTATTTGAAACACTCTGTGAAATGGTAAGATAAAATACCTAACTTCAAGGTCTGCTGTGAGAATCAGATGGAGATATATACTTAATAAAGGGCCAGCACATAGTGTTTAATAAATTATAGTTACTATTGTTAATAGCAAATATTCTCAGCACCTCTTTTTTCATTTATAATTGGAAATCTAGGAGAATGTAATTAATGTGATAATTGGTAATGATGATCTGGTTACTCCTAATAACTTTTCTGGCTTTATATACCACTACATTCTATTTGTGTAGAAAGAATTTTGGTTCTAAGTAGCTTCTTGGAAACTGGATATGCATTTTTTTTTTTCATTTTGAGCTTCAGATACAGAAGATCTGTGCTGAATTGAATAAGGAATAAAAATATGTGCACCAAACAACTGAAGGATGATAAGGTGAAGAGAAGAAAATATGAAAAAAATAAAACCATTAAAATAACACAAGAAAGCAATGATTGGCCCTTAAAAAATTAGTAATGAGGTCAAAGTTTAGTGAATTTACTGTAAAAGGTCATTGTCAAAGAAGGCTTCCTGAAGCTATGGTACATTAGATCTAGTCTGTTAAATTTGCAGGAATTTTGCAGGCTGGACCTTAAAAATATCCACTATTAGAAATTAAATTGCACATTTATAATTAAATTAAATTCTAAACAAAAATGCTATTCAGAGCTTATCACTCCCCAGTTATCTTACTGCATTTTACTCTTCTCTCTACTTTTGAGGTC
>NW_027993032.1:0-201 GCF_054177405.1 Leptonychotes weddellii
TCTTTTTTTTTTTTTTTTAAAGATTTTATTTATTTATTTGAGACAGAGAGAATGAGAGACAGAGAGCATGAGAGGGAGGAGGGTCAGAGGGAGAAGCAGACTCCCTGCCGAGCAGGGAGCCCGATGCGGGACTCGATCCCGGGACTCCAGGATCATGACCTGAGCCGAAGGCAGTCGCCCAACCAACTGAGCCACCCAGGC
>NW_027993033.1:0-201 GCF_054177405.1 Leptonychotes weddellii
GGGCGGAGCAAGATGGCGGAGGAGTAGGAGACCTGGATTTCGTCTCCTCTCAGGAATTCAGCTGGATAGGGATCAAACCATTCTGAACACCTACAAACTCAACAGGAGATCGAAGAAAAGAATAGCAACAACTCTCTGAACAGAAAAGCGACCACTTTCTGGAAGGTAGGACGTGCGGAGAAGTGAATCCGAGGCGATATT
>NW_027993034.1:0-201 GCF_054177405.1 Leptonychotes weddellii
GGGGTGGGTGTTGAGGAGGGCACGTTCTGCATGGAGCACTGGGTGTTGTGCACGAACAATGAATCATGGAACACTTCATCTAGAACTAATGATGTAATGTATGGGGATTAACATAAGAATAAAAAAAAAAAGATCTAGTGCAGATTTTGAACAGTTTCACAAATACTGTAGAACACTGTAGTAGATGACTAGGGAATGCAT
>NW_027993035.1:0-201 GCF_054177405.1 Leptonychotes weddellii
CGGCACATTCTGCATGGAGCACTGGGTGTTATGCACAAACAATGAATCATGGAACACTTCATCTAAAACTAATGATGTAATGTATGGGGATTAACATAAGAATAAAAAAAAAAGAAGTAAAAGGAGTTTTATGTTAAAATTCAATATTTTCTTGGGTAAAACAGCAAGTATAACTATAGGAATGAAATTCCTTCAGATTTA
>NW_027993036.1:0-201 GCF_054177405.1 Leptonychotes weddellii
CGATGGACTCTGAAAAACAAACTGAGGGTTCTAGAGGGGAGGGGGGTGGGAGGATGGGTTAGCCTGGTGGTGGGTATTGAGGAGGGCACATTCTGCATGGAGCACTGGGTGTTATGCACAAACAATGAATCATGGAACACTTCATCTAGAACTAATGATGTAATGTATGGGGATTAACATAAGAATAAAAAAAAAAAAAGA
>NW_027993037.1:0-201 GCF_054177405.1 Leptonychotes weddellii
TTTTTTTTTTTTTTTAAGATTTTATTTATTTATTTGAGAGAGAGAGAATGAGAGACAGAGAGCATGAGAGGGAGGAGGGTCAGAGGGAGAAGCAGACTCCCCGCCGAGCAGGGAGCCCGATGTGGGACTCGATCCCGGGACTCCAGGATCATGACCTGAGCCGAAGGCAGTCGCTTAACCAACTGAGCCACCCAGGCGCCC
>NW_027993038.1:0-201 GCF_054177405.1 Leptonychotes weddellii
TTTTTTTTTTTTAAAGATTTTATTTATTTATTTGACAGAGAGAGACACAGCGAGAGAGGGAACACAAGCAGGGGGAGTGGGAGAGGGAGAAGCAGGCTTCCCGCGGAGCAGGGAGCCCGATGCGGGGCTCGATCCCAGGACCCTGAGATCATGACCTGAGCCGAAGGCAGACGCTTAACGACTGAGCCACCCAGGCGCCCC
>NW_027993039.1:0-201 GCF_054177405.1 Leptonychotes weddellii
ATGTTGCCTACTTAATCTAATTGAGTGCCTAGCATATTAGTCATAGTTGTTTTATTTGTTTTATTTTTTTTAATTTATTATGTTATGTTAGTCACCATACATCATTAGTTTTTGATGTGGTGATCCACGATCCATTGTTTTCGTATAACACCCAGTGCTCCATGCAGTACGTGCCCTCCTTAATACCCATCACCAGGCTCC
>NW_027993040.1:0-201 GCF_054177405.1 Leptonychotes weddellii
TTTCAATATGTGAATTCAGCATTCTGGCTGAATTTCAGCCTCACATATATAGGTTCGGTTACGGGTATAGTTACACCCCAAAGCTCTCCTTGCAAGGAAGAGAGGACGACAGTGAAGCATTTCAAAATGACACTTCATATTCTCCCAGGTTGGTAACAAGAAATAGAGCTTTTGTAAATCAACAGCAACCACATTAATCCG
>NW_027993041.1:0-201 GCF_054177405.1 Leptonychotes weddellii
TTTCAACTTTTTGAGGAACCTCCATACAGTTTTCCAGAGTGGCTGCACCAGCTTGCATTCCCACCAACAGTGTAGGAGGGTTCCCCTTTCTCCGCATCCCCGCCAACATCTGTCGTTTCCTGACTTGTAAATTTTAGCCATTCTGATTGGTGTGAGGTGGTATCTCATTGAGGTTTTGATTTGGATTTCCCTGATGCTGAG
>NW_027993042.1:0-1030 GCF_054177405.1 Leptonychotes weddellii
CTGTGTCTCTCTCTGTCAAATAAATAAATAAAATTAAAAAAAAAAAATAGCCCATTCCAGATGAGTATTTGAGTCGCCGCTTCTTCACTGGCATGGGAATATCACACCCACACGGTTGACCTGTAGTATCCCCTCCATCTGGAAGGTGCTTCCAAATGCAGGAAACAGCCCTCCTTTTGGCTGGATGCTAGTGGCATGGAGAGCCCTGATGAGATCCTTCATGGTGGGAGCAGAAACATGACAGCAAGACAGACAGACAGGACAATAATGGAAGACCTAACACAAGAATAAACGATCCAGCACCTCATTCAATAGCAAATTATCACATCAGTGCCTCTGGAATAAATTTAGAGCGTATCATTACAACTGTGGTTTCATGTCCCACAAGGACACAGACTAGGTTACCCTCAGACAGGAGCACCCATGTGTCAAATGCACATAGAGGTGGCCTAAGGCAAGGAGAAATATGTTTTCATTTCATTCTATTAATATTTTATCTGAATGCATTTCTTGTTGTCTGGGGTTCTGTGATCACCCAGGGCTGAGCTATTCGTAGCCAGAATGCTACTTGGCCTTTCAGATTTATTCTTTGGCATTTCCAAATAACATAGTTAAGCTTTATGCAGGAATGCAGCACAAAAGCCAAAGATCTTGTCCTGTGTTTTTTTCGAGTAAATCATTATCATCCATCCAGAAAAGCAACATAATGGAATACTTAAATTTTATAGTGAAAACCTTCAACAAACCTAGATAATCTTGACTATGGAGGTGTTTAATATTTTTTAACGCAAAAGGATGTTAAATAAATGTTCACAAATGCTTCCTCTAAATCCAAAACAAGCTTCGATGTGAAGCCAAAACACGTAGGAACGAGTGGTCTAGAATATTGTTGAATATTTGAAGCTGGCTGGGGATCAAGATGAAAGCAGACTCGAGGCCCTCCTCGCTGGGGATTTCCTCATGGGAAACACAACAGAGACTTTGAAACAAGGTAGGAGGCAGAACAATAAACATGAGGCAGCCCACGATG
>NW_027993043.1:0-201 GCF_054177405.1 Leptonychotes weddellii
CGCCTGGGTGGCTCAGTTGGTTAAGCGACTGCCTTCGGCTCAGGTCATGATCCTGGAGTCCCGGGATCGAGTCCCGCATCGGGCTCCCTGCTCGGCGGGGAGTCTGCTTCTCCCTCTGACCCTCCTCCCTCTCATGTGCTCTCTCTCTCTCTCATTCTGTCTCAAATAAATAAATAAAATCTTTAAAAAAAAAAAAAAAAA
>NW_027993044.1:0-201 GCF_054177405.1 Leptonychotes weddellii
TGGGCGCCTGGGTGGCTCAGTTGGTTAAGCGACTGCCTTCGGCTCAGGTCATGATCCTGGAGTCCCGGGATCGAGTCCCGCATCGGGCTCCCTGCTCTGCAGGGAGTCTGCTTCTCCCTCTGACCCCCCTCCCCCTCATGTGCTCTCTCTCTCATTCTCTCTGTCTCAAATAAATAAATAAAATCTTTAAAAAAAAAAAAA
>NW_027993045.1:0-201 GCF_054177405.1 Leptonychotes weddellii
CAATAGTTCATTTTTGCCCTTGCTTCCCTTGCCATTTGCAACGATGTGGATGAATCTAGAGGGTATTATGCTAAGCGAAATAAGTCAATCAGAGAAAGACATGTGTCATATGATCTCACTGATATGAGGAATTCTTAATCTCAGGAAACAAACTGAGGGTTGCTGGAGTGGTGGGGGGTGGGAGGGATGGGGTGGCTGGGG
>NW_027993046.1:0-201 GCF_054177405.1 Leptonychotes weddellii
AAAAAAAAAAAAACTAATAAATGTGAATTTTTCAAAGTTGTAAACAGAAAACAATACTTTTCCTTTAGGACAACCAAAGTCAAGAAACTGAGCCTGTGAGCTAATTTCAAACTACAAACCATAGAAATGCAAGTCCAACCATCTTGTGTAATTGGAGCCAAATTCTTCCACCCCATTGTACTGCAAAGAATAAGTCTAGTT
>NW_027993047.1:0-201 GCF_054177405.1 Leptonychotes weddellii
TTTTTTTTTTTTTATTCTTATGTTAATCCCCATACATTACATCATTAGTTTTAGATGAAGTGTTCCATGATTCATTGTTTGTGCATAACACCCAGTGCTCCATGCAGAACATGCCCTCCTCAATACCCACCACCAGGCTAACCCATCCCCCCACCCCCCTCCCCTCTAGAACCCTGTTTGTTTTTCAGAGTCCATCGTCTC
>NW_027993048.1:0-201 GCF_054177405.1 Leptonychotes weddellii
CGCCTGGGTGGCTCAGTTGGTTAAGCGACTGCCTTCGGCTCAGGTCATGATCCTGGAGTCCCGGGATCGAGTCCCGCATCGGGCTCCCTGCTCGGCGGGGAGCCTGCTTCTCCCTCTGACCCTCCCCCCTCTCATGTGCTCTCTGTCTCTCTCATTCTCTCTGTCTCAAATAAATAAATAAAATCTTTAAAAAAAAAAATC
>NW_027993049.1:0-201 GCF_054177405.1 Leptonychotes weddellii
TTTTTTTTTTTTTTTAAAGATTTTATTTATTTATTTGAGAGAGAGAATGAGAGAGAGAGAGCACATGAGAGGGGGGAGGGTCAGAGGGAGAAGCAGACCCCCTGCTGAGCAAGGAGCCCGATATGGGACTCGATCCCGGGACTCCAGGATCATGACCTGAGCCGAAGGCAGTCGCTTAACCAACTGAGCCACCCAGGCGCC
>NW_027993050.1:0-201 GCF_054177405.1 Leptonychotes weddellii
ACTTTTTTTTTTTTTTAAAGATTTTATTTATTTATTTGACAGAGAAAGACACAGCGAGAGAGGGAACACAAACAGGGAGTGGGAGAGGGAGAAGCAGACTCCCTGCCGAGCAGGGAGCCCGATGCGGGACTCGATCCAGGGACTCCAGGATCATGACCTGAGCCGAAGGCAGTCGCTTAACCAACTGAGCCACCCAGGCGC
>NW_027993051.1:0-201 GCF_054177405.1 Leptonychotes weddellii
GGGGGTGCCTGGGTGGCTCAGTTGGTTAAGCGACTGCCTTCGGCTCAGGTCATGATCCTGGAGTCCCGGGATCGAGTCCCGCATCGGGCTCCCTGCTCGGCGGGGAGTCTGCTTCTCCCTCTGACCCTCCTCCCTCTCATGCTCTCTGTCTCTCATTCTCTCTCTCTCAAATAAATAAATAAAATCTTTAAAAAAAAAAAA
>NW_027993052.1:0-201 GCF_054177405.1 Leptonychotes weddellii
CGCGGGACTCGATCCCGGGACTCCAGGATCATGACCTGAGCTGAAGGCAGTCGCTTAACCAACTGAGCCACCCAGGCGCCCATAAATAAAATCTTTTTAAAAAATAAAAACTGTGGCCCTATTCTCAGGGACGCATGGGTGTTGGTGGGTGTTGCGGTGACTGCGAATGGCACCTGCAGATATTCGCGGGCGTGCGCGGGT
>NW_027993053.1:0-1030 GCF_054177405.1 Leptonychotes weddellii
TTTTTTTCTTTAGGACACTTTTAGTTATATTTTACTAGCACTGTTTTCCTTGGATTAAGAATAAAATTAAATTTAAAGATTTGTGTCCCATTTATATTCTGAATTAACATTTTTATAAGACCTGCAATAATCTTGTAAATAGCCTAATCATATTGTGTTGCATGATTTTATTAAAGGCATTTTATTAAATGTAAACTTTTAAAATATTCCACCATAAAAAAAAAAAAATCCAAGGACAGGAGTGCTTTTAACAGTTACATCTCCTCCTTGAATCCTCCCAACCTGGTAAATTACCTATTACCTTATGCAGATGAAACAGGTTTAACTTGAGCCTCCACCAGGGGCTTCTGATCTCCAGGCGCCCCATATCACAGCACTGATACCAGCTCTCTGCTCTACCCAGGCCTCACAATGCTAATATCCCCAAGTTTTGCCTACAAATATGTAGGAAGACACCGCCCTTCCCACAGCAAGAGTTCCACGATCCATCTCCACCCCCATTTAGCCCTCCCTCCCCTGTCTAAAATCGGGCCCTTGTACTATTACAGCTAGACTATCTAGGAAAGCGGACTAAGCTTTGCTAACCTTTCAATGCCACGGGGATAAGCAGAGCGCTGCCCTGCTCCAGCCCTCCGTTCACGGAGACGGTTGACCTCTTCCATGTCGAGGATAGCTGCACCTGAAGGAAGGGAGATCCAATCCAAGGCCCCCCTCATGTTCCAGATGGCTCATCAACCGCTCTCAACCTGCATGGTCTCGGCTCCACCAGCCCCTCCTCTCTCTCAGACTGAGAGCGGACAAACAGGGAATCTCCAAGACAGGAATTCCCCAGAGGACATTTAGCAAACGTATCTGCAAAACGCATCAAAGGGTATTAATTACAATGTTTGCTGAGTGCCTACAGGAGCCGCAGGTGTGGCACAGAGCACAGGACTTGTAAAAGGTTTGGACCCCACCCACATCCACCAGGGCTCCTCCGCCCCACAGGTGCGGGCTCATCCTCCACCTGCCGGAACCTGCCGGTCTATAC
>NW_027993054.1:0-201 GCF_054177405.1 Leptonychotes weddellii
GCATTTGTCTTTCTCTGATGGACTTATTTAATTTAATGTTATACCCTCTAGCTATACATCCATGTTGTTGCAAATGGCCAGATTTCATTCTTGTTTATGGCTGAATAACATTCCATTCCTACATATATATGATATGTGATCACATATGTCAGATATAAATATATCTCATATATATGTGTGTGTGTGTGTGTGTGTGTGTGT
>NW_027993055.1:0-201 GCF_054177405.1 Leptonychotes weddellii
TTTCTTTTTTTTTTTTTTTTTTAAAGATTTTATTTATTTATTTGACAGAGAAAGACACAGCGAGAGAGGGAACACAAACGGGGAGTGGGAGAGGGAGAAGCAGACTCCCTGCCGAGCAGGGAGCCCGATGCGGGACTCGATCCCGGGACTCCAGGATCATGACCTGAGCCGAAGGCAGTCGCTTAACCAACTGAGCCACCC
>NW_027993056.1:0-201 GCF_054177405.1 Leptonychotes weddellii
TGGGGGTGGCTGGGTGATAGACATTGGGGAGGGTATGTGCTATGGTGAGTGCTGTGAACTGTGTAAGACTGTTGAATCACAGACCTGTACCTTTGAAGCAAATAATACATTTCATGTTAAAAAAAAAAAGAAGAAGAAGAAGGTAGCAGGAGGGGAAGAATGTAGGGGGGGAAATCGGAGGGGGAGATGAACCATGAGAGA
>NW_027993057.1:0-201 GCF_054177405.1 Leptonychotes weddellii
CTGACCCCAGATATACTAGAACAAGCCCCTGAGGGCAATGCAGGATGAGCTAATGAGGGGGAATGCAGCTATCAGAACACTGGAAATGACAGGTCTAATGAACATGGACAGTGCTTTCAGCCAGGTTCCATGGGAGAAGAGGATCAAGTAGGGATTGCACTGCATGTTGTTTGTTCAGGGAATGCTCTCAGGATAAAGGGG
>NW_027993058.1:0-201 GCF_054177405.1 Leptonychotes weddellii
TTTTTTTTTTAAAGATTATTTATTTATTTATTTATTTGAGAGAGAGAATGAGAGAGAGAGAGAGAGAGCACATGAGAGTGGGGAGGGTCAGAGGGAGAAGCAGACTCCCCGCCGAGCAGGGAGCCCGATGCGGGACTCGATCCCGGGACTCCAGGATCATGACCTGAGCCGAAGGCAGTCGCTTAACCAACTGAGCCACCC
>NW_027993059.1:0-201 GCF_054177405.1 Leptonychotes weddellii
GAGAAGATGGACTCTGAAAAAGAAACTGAGGGTTCTAGAGGGGAGGGGGGTGGGAGGATGGGTTGGCCTGGTGGTGGGTGTTGAGGAGGGCACGTTCTGCATGGAGCACTGGGTGTTGTGCACGAACAATGAATCATGGAACACTTCATCTCGAACTAATGATGTAATGTATGGGGATTAACATAAGAATAAAAAAAAAAA
>NW_027993060.1:0-201 GCF_054177405.1 Leptonychotes weddellii
AAATAGGGCGCCTGGGTGGCTCAGTTGGTTAAGCGACTGCCTTCGGCTCAGGTCATGATCCTGGAGTCCCGGGATCGAGTCCCGCATCGGGCTCCCTGCTCAGCAGGGGGTCTGCTTCTCCCTCTGCCCTCTTCCCTCTCGTGCTCTCTGTCTCTCATTCTCTCTCTCTCAAATAAATAAATAAAATCTTTAAAAAAAAAA
>NW_027993061.1:0-201 GCF_054177405.1 Leptonychotes weddellii
TTTTTTTTTTTTAAAGATTTTATTTATTTATTTGAGACAGAGAGAATGAGAGAGACAGAGAGCACATGAGAGGGGGGAGGGTCAGAGGGAGAAGCAGACTCCCTGCCGAGCAGGGAGCCCGATGCGGGACTCGATCCAGGGACTCCAGGATCATGACCTGAGCCGAAGGCAGTCGCTTAACCAACTGAGCCACCCAGGCGC
>NW_027993062.1:0-201 GCF_054177405.1 Leptonychotes weddellii
ACTTTTTTTTTTGCATCTTATATACATATGAATAAACTTTGCCTATTCACCTGTTAATCTGTCTTTTGTCAGTTTAGTTCACAGGTCTTCAAATAGTAAACCCAAGAGGATGGAAGAAGTGTGTTTCCTCCTAGACAGAAGGTATTGCATGTGTATATGTACATATATGCATACATACATTATATATGTATATATATATGT
>NW_027993063.1:0-201 GCF_054177405.1 Leptonychotes weddellii
ATAAAAAAAAAGATAAAAAAATATGCAAGTAATTCCTCATACCTATTAGGGAAAATGAAGAGTGTTGGAAGAGGTTGTAAGTGGTGTGAGACTACAAGGCAGGTATGACCCTAAATGCAGAAAGAAAGAATAGTTAGGAGGAAGTATTTTAGGTTGTACTACGTATCTTGAGTGGTGAGCGAAATAGGAGAGGAGGTACGA
>NW_027993064.1:0-1030 GCF_054177405.1 Leptonychotes weddellii
GGCTTCTTTTTCCTGCTGCTCTCCAAACTCCTCCTATTAGCCACACACACCCGGAAGTCCACTGACACAAGAAGGTCAGTCCTCCCTGTGACAGAGATCAGGGAAGGCAAGAAATGCATCTGAGGGCAAACAGGCTCGGGACCAGCTCTGTATGTAATTAACGGAGTCAAATCTTCAGTTTACTGGGGGATGGCCAAGACTTTGGGCTGAAAATTCCCACAAGGGATTTTTTTTTCATCTCTGTATCCCCAGCACTTAGCAAGTTTTCACTACTGTTCAGGAAAACAGATTTCTTTCAAAAGATTACTGCTCATTTGAACAGCTCATTGAGCTTTGATGGAGATTAACGTTGTTTTCATGCCTGCCAACATAACACCCATCCTGTAGCCCGTGGGTCAAGGAGTAATTCCAACTTTCAAGTCCTCTTACTTAGGAAATACATTTCATAAGGCTACAGCTGCTATGGATAGTGATTCCTCTGAGGGATCTGGGCAAAGTAAATGGAAAACCTTCTGGGAAGGATTCACCATTTGAGATGCCATTAAGAACATTTGTGATTCATGGAAAGAGTTCAAAATATCAACATGAACAGGAGTTTGGAAGAAGTTGATTCCAATCCTATTGGTGACTTTGAGGGGTCCAAGACTTTAGAGGAGGAACTAACCACAGATGTGGTGGAAATAGCAAGAGAACTGGAATGACAAGGGGAGCCTAAAGATGGGACTGAATTGATGGAATCTCATGATAAAGCTTGGTGGTATTGACAACTGCTACGCCTCAGCCAGGGGCTACACTGCCACCCTGACAACTTGGCCAAGGCCACTTTGGATGCCATTTCCAAGACCCACAGCTGGCTCACCCCTGACCTCTGGAAAGAGACTGTGTTCACCAAGTCCTTACATCAGGGATTCACTGACTGTCTTGTAAAGACCCACACCAGGCTCCTGCTGTGGCCACCACATAGTTTTATACAAGAAAAATGAAGTGACTCAAAGCCTGTAAAAAAGACAGACAAAAATAAAGAAAGAAA
>NW_027993065.1:0-201 GCF_054177405.1 Leptonychotes weddellii
CATTGTCATTAATAAAAAATACAATGTTTTCCATAAGATTAGGACCTTGGAGTCCAGCCAGTCCCAATTTCCTCAATTCATTTTGCAGGCAAGCTAACTGCAGCCCAGTAACTTATCTATCATACAATGTCTGTGCTTTCCAGAGTTTAAAGACTAAGTGAGATAACTCACAGAAAAAAACATCATCTTTGGAGTCCTGAA
>NW_027993066.1:0-201 GCF_054177405.1 Leptonychotes weddellii
AAGATTTTATTTATTCATTTGAGACACAGAGATACAGAGAGAGAGAGAGAAAGCATGAGCAGGGAGAGAGGCAGAGGCAGAGGGAGAAGCAGGCTTCCCGCCGAGCAGGGAGCCCGATGCGGGGCTCGATCCCAGGACCCTGGGATCATGACCTGAGCCGAAGGCAGACGCTTAACCATCTGAGCCACCCAGGCGCCCCTG
>NW_027993067.1:0-201 GCF_054177405.1 Leptonychotes weddellii
TGTGTGTGCACGGGGCTTGGCGATGGGGCACGGCACGGTAGGACACTCCAGCATCACCGTAGCCGGGCGTGTGTCTCCACGGGCCTCGGGCCAGCCTGGACCTGCCCCTTGCCTCCCAAGGGCAGCGGCCAGCAGGCCTGGGCCAGCCGTGGATGGGAGGGTGCGGGCAAGGCCCCTGCTGTTCCCTTCATCCCCCCTCTC
>NW_027993068.1:0-201 GCF_054177405.1 Leptonychotes weddellii
TCGGGCGCCTGGGTGGCTCAGTTGGTTAAGCGACTGCCTTCGGCTCAGGTCATGATCCTGGAGTCCCGGGATCGAGTCCCGCATCGGGCTCCCTGCTCAGCAGGGAGTCTGCTTCTCCCTCTGACCCTCCTCCCTCTCATGCTCTCTCTATCTCATTCTCTCTCTCAAATAAATAAATAAAATCTTTAAAAAAAAAAAAAG
>NW_027993069.1:0-201 GCF_054177405.1 Leptonychotes weddellii
CTGGAGACCAGGTGGCACAGGACCTCACAGGCCATGGTGAGGCTCATTCTGGAACAGGATCATCCGGCTGCTAGAGCAGAACCAGTAGAAGCAGAGAGACCAGGGAGGGGCTATTCCAACAATCCAGGGAGAGATGGCATCGGGCAGGGGAGAAGCTGAGAGGGGACAGAGTCTGGATACCTTGTGAAGAAAGAGTTTGAC
>NW_027993070.1:0-201 GCF_054177405.1 Leptonychotes weddellii
TTTTTTTTTTTTTTTAAAGATTTTATTTATTTATTTGAGAGAGAGAGAATGAGAGACAGAGAGCATGAGAGGGAGGAGGGTCAGAGGGAGAAGCAGACTCCCCGCCGAGCAGGGAGCCCGACGCGGGACTCGATCCCGGGACTCCAGGATCATGACCTGAGCCGAAGGCAGTCGCTTAACCAACTGAGCCACCCAGGCGCC
>NW_027993071.1:0-201 GCF_054177405.1 Leptonychotes weddellii
GAGGGGCGGAGCAAGATGGCGGAGGAGTAGGAGACCTGGATTTCGTCTCCTCTCAGGAATTCAGCTGGATAGGGATCAAACCATTCTGAACACCTACAGACTCAACAGGAGATCGAAGAAAGGAATAGCAACAACTCTCTGAACAGAAAAGCGACCACTTTCTGGAAGGTAGGACGTGCGGAGAAGTGAATCCGAGGCGAT
>NW_027993072.1:0-201 GCF_054177405.1 Leptonychotes weddellii
TGAAATATATATATGAAAAAAATGAAAGAAAAAACCAATGGGATGATTAATCCAATGTTTCGTATCATGGTTACTTTTTTTTTTTTTTTTTAAAGATTTTATTTATTTATTTGAGAGAGAGAGAATGAGAGAGAGCAAGCACATGAGAGGGGGGAGGGTCAGAGGGAGAAGCAGACTCCCTGCCGAGCAGGGAGCCCGACG
>NW_027993073.1:0-201 GCF_054177405.1 Leptonychotes weddellii
TCGGGCGCCTGGGTGGCTCAGTTGGTTAAGCGACTGCCTTCGGCTCAGGTCATGATCCTGGAGTCCCGGGATCGAGTCCCACATCGGGCTCCCTGCTCGGCAGGGAGCCTGCTTCTCCCTCTGACCCTCCCCCCTCTCATGTGCTCTCTGTCTCTCTCATTCTCTCTGTCTCAAATAAATAAATAAAATCTTTAAAAAAAA
>NW_027993074.1:0-201 GCF_054177405.1 Leptonychotes weddellii
CACATCAGAGTAAAGTGTAAAGAGGCTGGAGCCATTCAGACCATGTATACTCTTGAAAATATCCTGGCAGGGCTTACCTCCAGGATAGGGACCCACAGTGAAAAAAAAACTGCTAGAAGTGGGTCCAAAACTGAAGGAAAATAAAGGTTAAGAAAAAGAAAGGTCAAAACTAAAGTTGGGAAGAACCTGGAAAGAGAAGAA
>NW_027993075.1:0-1030 GCF_054177405.1 Leptonychotes weddellii
TGGTACTGCAGCTTCAGGTAGGAAATAGTACCCTCTATCCCTCCTGCACTCTCCTCTCAGCCTTAACTTCACACATATTTCTCCCTATCCCACTCAGGTTCCTTGGGATGAACAATTAGACAGGGTCTTTTAAACCCTCTTGGGTGATCAGTAAGATGTCTGTAAGACATAACAGAAAGGCTGTCTTGTGAAGTATTAAAAAGCATAGATTTTCAATCAGATGGACCATAATTTAAATATTGGCTCTGTTACTGATTTGATATGTAAACTTAGGGGAAATCTTAATGTATTTGAAACACTCTGTGAAATGGTAAGATAAAATACCTAACTTCAAGGTCTGCTGTGAGAATCAGATGGAGATATATACTTAATAAAGGGCCAGCACATAGTGTTTAATAAATTATAGTTACTATTGTTAATAGCAAATATTCTCAGCACCTCTTTTTTCATTTATAATTGGAAATCTAGGAGAATGTAATTAATGTGATAATTGGTAATGATGATCTGGTTACTCCTAATAACTTTTCTGGCTTTATGTACCACTACATTCTATTTGTGTAGAAAGAATTTTGGTTCTAAGTAGCTTCTTGGAAACTGGATATGCATTTTTTTTTTTCATTTTGAGCTTCAGATACAGAAGATCTGTGCTGAATTGAATAAGGAATAAAAATATGTGCACCAAACAACTGAAGGATGATAAGGTGAAGAGAAGAAAATATGAAAAAAATAAAACCATTAAAATAACACAAGAAAGCAATGATTGGCCCTTAAAAAATTAGTAATGAGGTCAAAGTTTAGTGAATTTACTGTAAAAGGTCATTGTCAAAGAAGGCTTCCTGAAGCTATGATACATTAGATCTAGTCTGTTAAATTTGCAGGAATTTTGCAGGCTGGACCTTAAAAATATCCACTATTAGAAATTAAATTGCACATTTATAATTAAATTAAATTCTAAACAAAAATGCTATTCAGAGCTTATCACTCCCCAGTTATCTTACTGCATTTTACTCTTCTCTCTACTTTTGAGGTC
>NW_027993076.1:0-201 GCF_054177405.1 Leptonychotes weddellii
ATATATATATATTATGAAACACATGTAATTTTAATTTACTTGCTTAAGTAATTTTCTGCTAATGACATCTCAAAATCCATTGATTTTACAAAATGAATTACAAGTTACATAGAAGCCTAATCTGTATGGCCAGATTGCTCTTATATTTACAGAAAAGCCACATGTGAATACTATTAAATTTTCTATTAAATATAATTAGTC
>NW_027993077.1:0-201 GCF_054177405.1 Leptonychotes weddellii
AAAAAATAAAATAAATAAAAAAGATATTTATTTGAGAGAGAGAGAGCAAGCAGGGGGAGGTGCAAAGAGAGAGGGACAAGGAGATTCTTATGTGCGGGAGCCCGACTTGGGGCTCGATCCCGCAACTTGGAGAGTCAAAACCAAGAATTGGACACTTTAACTGACTAAGCCACCCAGGTGCCCCCATCCCTTTTTTTTTAT
>NW_027993078.1:0-201 GCF_054177405.1 Leptonychotes weddellii
CCATACTAGAACAAAGAGGTACAAATGAAAACAATGAATGGTCTAAATTTTCTCTATCAGAGATTTTTTTTCTTCAGTAGTTATTTTAAGTGTTTTGAAGCACATTCACCAATAATCACATTCTGCTGGTTACAGGGGTTTGGGCACAACTCTTCTGAGATGACCTACCACGAGCTGAAATCACAGGTGTTCCTTCACACA
>NW_027993079.1:0-201 GCF_054177405.1 Leptonychotes weddellii
TTTTTTTTTTAAAGATTTTATTTATTTATTTGAGACAGAGAGAATGAGAGACAGAGAGCATGAGAGGGAGGAGGGTCAGAGGGAGAAGCAGACTCCCTGCCGAGCAGGGAGCCCGATGCGGGACTCGATCCCGGGACTCCAGGATCATGACCTGAGCCGAAGGCAGTCGCCTAACCAACTGAGCCACCCAGGCGCCCCACC
>NW_027993080.1:0-201 GCF_054177405.1 Leptonychotes weddellii
TTTTTTTTTTAAAGATTTTATTTATTTATTTGAGAGAGAGAGACTGAGAGAGAGAGCACATGAGAGGGGGGAGGGTTGGGAGGGTCAGAGGGAGAAGCAGACTCCCTGCCGAGCAGGGAGCCCGATGCGGGACTCGATCCAGGGACTCCAGGATCATGACCTGAGCCGAAGGCAGTCGCTTAACCAACTGAGCCACCCAGG
>NW_027993081.1:0-201 GCF_054177405.1 Leptonychotes weddellii
CGATAGAAGCTTGCGTAAGGGCTTGTTTAATATCCCCTTTAGCCAATAACACAGTTGCATAACGCAGTTGAGTAATTGAATGTAGTCCTGGATCTTTTAAATCAATTTGTAGTGCTTTTTTTAAGGCGTTTGCAGCAGTTTCTAAATCATTGGCATCAATGGCATTACGGGATTTAATCATCAATGCTTGCCAAGCATATA
>NW_027993082.1:0-201 GCF_054177405.1 Leptonychotes weddellii
TTGGGGCGCCTGGGTGGCTCAGTCGTTAAGCGTCTGCCTTCGGCTCAGGTCGTTATCCCAGGGTCCTGGGATCGAGCCCCGCATCGGGCTCCCTGCTCGGCGGGAAGCCTGCTTCTCCCTCTGCCACTCCCCCTGCTTGTGTTCCCTCTCTCGCTGTGTCTCTCTCTTCAAATAAATAAATAAAATCTTTAAAAAAAAAAA
>NW_027993083.1:0-201 GCF_054177405.1 Leptonychotes weddellii
TTTTTTTTTTTTTTTAAAGATTTTATTTATTTATTTGAGAGAGAGAGAATGAGAGACAGAGAGCACAAGAGGGAAGAGGGTCAGAGGGAGAAGCAGACCCCCGCTGAGCAGGGAGCCCGATGTGGGACTCGATCCCAGGACTCCAGGATCATGACCTGAGCCGAAGGCAGTCGCTTAACCAACTGAGCCACCCAGGCGCCC
>NW_027993084.1:0-201 GCF_054177405.1 Leptonychotes weddellii
TTTTTTTTTTTTTTTTAAAGATTTTATTTATTTATTTGAGACAGAGAGAATGAGAGACAGAGAGCATGAGAAGGAGGAGGGTCAGAGGGAGAAGCAGACTCCCTGCCGAGCAGGGAGCCCGATGCGGGACTCGATCCCGGGACTCCAGGATCATGACCTGAGCCGAAGGCAGTCGCTTAACCAACTGAGCCACCCAGGCGC
>NW_027993085.1:0-201 GCF_054177405.1 Leptonychotes weddellii
TAAAAAAAAAAGATAAAAAAATATGCAAGTAATTCCTCATACCTATTAGGGAAAATGAAGAGTGTTGGAAGAGGTTGTAAGTGGTGTGAGACTACAAGGCAGGTATGACCCTAAATGCAGAAAGAAAGAATAGTTAGGAGGAAGTATTTTAGGTTGTACTACGTATCTTGAGTGGTGAGCGAAATAGGAGAGGAGGTACAA
>NW_027993086.1:0-1030 GCF_054177405.1 Leptonychotes weddellii
GGAATTATGGCTTCAAATCTCGAAAGTGCTAGGACAATTTAAGTACTGTTGAGGTTTCTATCTTCCTCTTCTAGAGCTTCATCGGTATCATCTGGCTTCTTCTAAATCTGTGATTGCCATTACCTCCTTCAATGGTAAAGAAATTTCCCATTTATATTGGGAAGTTCTCCCTTTCCTCCTCTTTCATTTACTCCTCCTTCTTCTCTCTCTTTTTTCACTCCTGCTCCCCATGAAGCCGCCTTGGGTCCTCCTGCCAATCTAGTAGTCTTTAAGTTGCAGCAAGTACCCTTAGCCTGTGTGACTGATGAACTTAAACCTTTCTCTGTATATGTGTAGATCATGCATTCTTTCCTGGGAAGAACGGAGCACTCCTAGCCGTCACCAGGCTCTCCTGCACCATCCCGGGCACCAAGGAACCCAACCCTCTTGCAGAACCTCGAGCAGCACGATGATGTCTGTAGCTAGCACCATCATAATCAAGAACTCTCATAGACCAATGCACCCCCTTAACTGATTAACTAAATCTCTTTAAAAATCCCTGGACTGGGCAGAAACCTTAGAATTGGCTTTTGGACAAGAGTCTGCCTTTTCTCCCCAGGACCCCGGCCTCCTGAATAAAGCTCATATTTCTTTCCAATCAAAACTCTTGAGTACTGGTCTTTCAAGTGACGGGCAGCTGAACTTGGGTTTTGGCAACACGCTCTCTAAACTTTTCTGTACTTTCAATCTCTGTCTCCCTCCAATGCCTATGCTAAAAAAGGGGTTTCTGGGGGGTTTTGTTTTGTTCTGTTTTAATATCAGGTAAGTTTTAATGAAGGTCAGCCCTGTTTCTTTTTTTTTTTTTAAAGATTTTATTTATTTATTTGAGACAGAGAGAATGAAAGACAGAGAGCGTGAGAGGGAGGAGGGTCAGAGGGAGAAGCAGACTCCCTGCCAAGCAGGGAGCCCGATGCGGGACTCGATCCAGGGACTCCGGGATCATGACCTGAGCCGAAGGCAGTCGCTTAACCAACTGAGCCACCCAGGCGCC
>NW_027993087.1:0-201 GCF_054177405.1 Leptonychotes weddellii
CTATTTCAATTGTCTATTTTTGCTATAAACTTGTCCAAAATATTTCCTTACTATCTTTTAATATTTATAGGTTGTATAATGTATCTATTCTTCCATTTTCATACTAGTAATTTGTGTTTTCTCTCTTCATTTTTCTTGATCAGTCTAGTCATAGCTTTATCAATTTTATTGAACTTTTCAAAGAACAAATTTTTTTTTTTA
>NW_027993088.1:0-201 GCF_054177405.1 Leptonychotes weddellii
TTTAATTTTTTTTTTTATTCTTATGTTAATCCCCATACATTACATCATTAGTTCTAGATGAAGTGTTCCATGATTCATTGTTCGTGCACAACACCCAGTGCTCCATGCAGAACGTGCCCTCCTCAATACCCACCACCAGGCCAACCCATCCTCCCACCCCCCTCCCCTCTAGAACCCTCAGTTTGTTTTTCAGAGTCCATC
>NW_027993089.1:0-201 GCF_054177405.1 Leptonychotes weddellii
CCGTTGCATGTGGACCATTTTCCTGCAGTGATTAGGGCTGGCATTACTTCTGGAGTTTGACTGAAGGTTTTTAAGAATCAACTTTAGCCAGTAAAAGAGCAAGTAGACCGACAGATGACTGGATAAAGAAGATGTGGTATATATATATACAATGGAATATTATGCAGCCGTCAAAAGGAATGAGATCTTGCCATTTGCAAT
>NW_027993090.1:0-201 GCF_054177405.1 Leptonychotes weddellii
TTTTTTTTTTTTTTAAAGATTTTATTTATTTATCTGAGACAGAGAGAATGAGAGAGACAGAGAGCACATGAGAGGGGGGAGGGTCAGAGGGAGAAGCAGGCTCCCTGCCGAGCAGGGAGCCCGATGCGGGACTCGATCCAGGGACTCCAGGATCATGACCTGAGCCGAAGGCAGTCGCTTAACCAACTGAGCCACCCAGGC
>NW_027993091.1:0-201 GCF_054177405.1 Leptonychotes weddellii
CGCCTGGGTGGCTCAGTTGGTTAAGCGACTGCCTTCGGCTCAGGTCATGATCCTGGAGTCCCGGGATCGAGTCCCGCATCGGGCTCCCTGCTCGGCGGGGAGTCTGCTTCTCCCTCTGACCTTCCTCCTTCTCATGCTCTCTGTCTCTCATTCTCTCTCTCTCAAATAAATAAATAAAATCTTTAAAAAAAAAAAAAAAAA
>NW_027993092.1:0-201 GCF_054177405.1 Leptonychotes weddellii
TTTATTTATTTATTTATTTATTTTTATTCTTATGTTAATCCCCATACATTACATCATTAGTTTTAGATGAAGTGTTCCATGATTCATTGTTTGTGCATAACACCCAGTGCTCCATGCAGAATGTGCCCTCCTCAATACCCACCACCAGGCTAACCCATCCTCCCACCCCCCTCCCCTCTAGAACCCTCAGTTTGTTTTTCA
>NW_027993093.1:0-201 GCF_054177405.1 Leptonychotes weddellii
GTGGTGGGTATTGAGGAGGGCACATTCTGCATGGAGCACTGGGTGTTATGCACAAACAATGAATCATGGAACACTTCATCTAAAACTAATGATGTAATGTATGGGGATTAACATAATAAAAAAAAAAACAGTACTCAACTGTATTTTTAGGGACTGGTATCTAAAGTTTATGGTTTGAATAAAGTTTCAGAAATAGAAAAG
>NW_027993094.1:0-201 GCF_054177405.1 Leptonychotes weddellii
AGAGACGATGGACTCTGAAAAACAAACTGAGGGTTCTAGAGGGGAGGGGGGTGGGAGGATGGGTTAGCCTGGTGGTGGGTATTGAGGAGGGCACGTTCTGCATGGAGCACTGGGTGTTATGCACAAACAATGAATCATGGAACACTTCATCTAAAACTAATGATGTAATGTATGGGGATTAACATAAGAATAAAAAATAAA
>NW_027993095.1:0-201 GCF_054177405.1 Leptonychotes weddellii
TTCTAAGCACCATACCTACAGAATTGGAAGCTGGAGGTCTCTATATTTTTTTTCAGATTTTATCTTTTCACTAATGCCAGATGTTTATAAACATTACTAAACCTTAGAAAATCCCGTATACATCTGTTCAATTTTTCATAATCCAGTGGAATTATATTAAATACAGCCTTCCTTTTTACTAAAACTGGCATATGATTGATA
>NW_027993096.1:0-201 GCF_054177405.1 Leptonychotes weddellii
ATGAACCATGAGAGACGATGGACTCTGAAAAACAAACAGGGTTCTAGAGGGGAGGGGGGTGGGAGGATGGGTTAGCCTGGTGGTGGGTATTGAGGAGGGCACATTCTGCATGGAGCACTGGGTGTTATGCACAAACAATGAATCATGGAACACTTCATCTAAAACTAATGATGTAATGTATGGGGATTAACATAAGAATTA
>NW_027993097.1:0-1030 GCF_054177405.1 Leptonychotes weddellii
CTGTGTCTCTCTCTGTCAAATAAATAAATAAAATTAAAAAAAAAAAATAGCCCATTCCAGATGAGTATTTGAGTCGCCGCTTCTTCACTGGCATGGGAATATCACACCCACATGGTTGATCTGTAGTATCCCCTCCATCTGGAAGGTGCTTCCAAATGCAGGAAACAGCCCTCCTTTTGGCTGGATGCTAGTGGCATGGAGAGCCCTGATGAGATCCTTCATGGTGGGAGCAGAAACATGACAGCAAGACAGACAGACAGGACAATAATGGAAGACCTAACACAAGAATAAACGATCCAGCACCTCATTCAATAGCAAATTATCACATCAGTGCCTCTGGAATAAATTTAGAGCGTATCATTACAACTGTGGTTTCATGTCCCACAAGGACACAGACTAGGTTACCCTCAGACAGGAGCACCCATGTGTCAAATGCACACAGAGGTGGCCTAAGGCAAGGAGAAATATGTTTTCATTTCATTCTATTAATATTTTATCTGAATGCATTTCTTGTTGTCTGGGGTTCTGTGATCACCCAGGGCTGAGCTATTCGTAGCCAGAATGCTACTTGGCCTTTCAGATTTATTCTTTGGCATTTCCAAATAACATAGTTAAGCTTTATGCAGGAATGCAGCACAAAAGCCAAAGATCTTGTCCTGTGTTTTTTTCGAGTAAATCATTATCATCCATCCAGAAAAGCAACATAATGGAATACTTAAATTTTATAGTGAAAACCTTCAACAAACCTAGATAATCTTGACTATGGAGGTGTTTAATATTTTTTAACGCAAAAGGATGTTAAATAAATGTTCACAAATGCTTCCTCTAAATCCAAAACAAGCTTCGATGTGAAGCCAAAACATGTACGAACGAGTGGTCTAGAATATTGTTGAATATTTGAAGCTGGCTGGGGATCAAGATGAAAGCAGACTCGAGGCCCTCCTCGCTGGGGATTTCCTCATGGGAAACACAACAGAGACTTTGAAACAAGGTAGGAGGCAGAACAATAAACATGAGGCAGCCCACGATG
>NW_027993098.1:0-201 GCF_054177405.1 Leptonychotes weddellii
GCCTACCCAAGAAAGTCAGGAAGCTAACAGAAGCAGGGACTAGAACACAGGCCACATGGGGGTGGCAGTGGGAGGCAGTCGGGGCACCATCTGGCTCCCAACACTTAAAGGAGCTTTGTTCTCCAGAGATGAGGACAGAGAGAATGTCGCCCCTCTTGGCTCTGGGGCTCTGGTGGCTGGGCTCTGCCCCACTGTCCACCG
>NW_027993099.1:0-201 GCF_054177405.1 Leptonychotes weddellii
TTTTTTTTTTTAAAGATTTTATTTATTTATTTGAGACAGAGAGAATGAGAGAGACAGAGAGCACATGAGAGGGGGGAGGGTCAGAGGGAGAAGCAGACTCCCTGCCGAGCAGGGAGCCCGATGCGGGACTCGATCCCGGGACTCCAGGATCATGACCTGAGCCGAAGGCAGTCGCTTAACCAACTGAGCCACCCAGGCGCC
>NW_027993100.1:0-201 GCF_054177405.1 Leptonychotes weddellii
TGATTCATTGTTTGTGCATAACACCCAGTGCTCCATGCAGAACGTGCCCTCCTCAATACCCACCACCAGGCTAACCCATCCCCCCACCCCCCTCCCCTCTAGAACCCTGTTTGTTTTTCAGAGTCCATCGTCTCTCATGGTTCGTCTACCCCTCCGATTTCCCCCGCTTCATTCTTCCCCTCCCGCTACCTTCTTCTTCTT
>NW_027993101.1:0-201 GCF_054177405.1 Leptonychotes weddellii
TTAAGTAGGCTAAAGAGATAATTTTACTCTGAGAGTAATTAGGAACAAAACTGAGATTAAACAAGAGCCAGTGACTTTGAGTTGTAGCTCTCTAATCTCTAAGTGGCTTTTTTGTCCCCTTGCCTCAGGTCCAAGTTTTATATATATATATATATATATATATATATATATATATATATATATATATATATATATATATAT
>NW_027993102.1:0-201 GCF_054177405.1 Leptonychotes weddellii
TCTAGTGTTTTGTTTCTATATCATTTATTTCTGCTGTAATTTTTTTTCCTGTTTTTTTTCAATTTTTTAAATTTTTTTATTCTTATGTTAATCCCCATACATTACATCATTAGTTTTAGATGTAGTGTTCCATGATTCATTGTTTGTGCATAACACCCAGTGCTCCATGCAGAATGTGCCCTCCTCAATACCCACCACCCG
>NW_027993103.1:0-201 GCF_054177405.1 Leptonychotes weddellii
CAGGGCGCCTGGGTGGCTCAGTTGGTTAAGCGACTGCCTTCGGCTCAGGTCATGATCCTGGAATCCTGGGATCGAGTCCCGCATCGGGCTCCCTGCTCAGCAGGGAGTCTGCTTCTCCCTCTGACCCTCCTCCCTCTCATGCTCTCTGTCTCTCATTCTCTCTCTCTCAAATAAATAAATCAAATCTTTAAAAAAAAAAAA
>NW_027993104.1:0-201 GCF_054177405.1 Leptonychotes weddellii
GTCCACGTGCATGGGAGTGTATGCTTGTCATCAGGAGAAAACGTTGTATTTTGACTGCTTAAAATTCATAAGTGTTAAACAATAAATAGTATCTTAAACAAAACAACAAAGATTAAGAAAAATATCATGGAACAAGGAAGAAATGGTTGCAGATTCTTAAGCTTTCCTATCTATAAGGCTAAGATTAAACTAATCCCATGA
>NW_027993105.1:0-201 GCF_054177405.1 Leptonychotes weddellii
GTGGTGGGTATTGAGGAGGGCACGTTCTGCATGGAGCACTGGGTGTTGTGCACGAACAATGAATCATGGAACACTTCATCTAGAACTAATGATGTAATGTATGGGGATTAACACAAGAATAAAAAAAAAAAAAAAGACTTCCCAGTTGTATGTTCTAACAGCCTAGTCCAATCCCCTGTCTAGTGTAGCTGAGCAAAGAGA
>NW_027993106.1:0-201 GCF_054177405.1 Leptonychotes weddellii
CACCTGGGTGGCTCAGTTGGTTAAGCGACTGCCTTCGGCTCAGGTCATGATCCTGGAGTCCCGGGATCGAGTCCCGCATCGGGCTCCCTGCTCGGCGGGGAGTCTGCTTCTCCCTCTGACCCTCCCCCCTCTCATGTGCTCTCTCTCTCATTCTCTCTCTCTCAAATAAATAAATAAAATCTTTAAAAAAAAAAAAAAAAG
>NW_027993107.1:0-201 GCF_054177405.1 Leptonychotes weddellii
TTTTTTTAAAGATTTTTTATTTTTATTTATTTGAGACAGAGAGAATGAGATACAGAGAGCATGAGAGGGAGGAGGGTCAGAGGGAGAAGCAGACTCCCTGCCGAGCAGGGAGCCCGATGCGGGACTCGATCCCGGGACTCCAGGATCATGACCTGAGCCGAAGGCAGTCGCTTAACCAACTGAGCCACCCAGGCGCCCTAA
>NW_027993108.1:0-1030 GCF_054177405.1 Leptonychotes weddellii
AATCAGCTTCTGTTTGGAAATAATTTCAAATATAGTTCTTTCATAATACACTGACTCCTATCTTGACATGATTGTAACAATAATGGTAATGAGAACCATTTTCAGAGTGCTTTACAGTTTGTAAAGTCTATTTCCAAAAATGATTTCAGTTGATCTTCATAACAACTCTTGGGGAGAGATTTTATTATCTCAATGTTCCAGCAATCCAGGGCTCATAAAAATTAATAAAAATAAAATTTTAAAAAACTCTATCTAAAAATACAATGTTAAGAATATTCCCTCTAGGGCACCTGGGTGGCTCAGTTGGTTGAGCGACTGCCTTCGGCTCAGGTCATGATCCTGGAGTCCCGGGATCGAGGCCCGCATTGGGCTCCCTGCTCAGCAGGGAGTCTGCTTCTCCTTCTGACCCTCCCCCCTCTCATGCTCTCTCTCTCTATCTCATTCTCTCTCTCAAATAAATAAATAAATAAAATCTTAAAAAAAAAAAAAGTTCCCTCTATCCCTATACTCTGAAGAGTTTTAATCAGGAAAGGATGTTGTATTTTGTCAAATGCTTTTTCTGCATCAATTGAGAGGACCATGATTCTTCTCCGTCCCTATTAATGTGTTCTATCACATTGATCGATTTGCGAATGTTGAACCACCCTTGCATCCTGGGGATAAATCCCACCTCACGTTCATAAAATCCATCTATGAAAAACCCACAGCGAATATCATCCTCAATTTGGAAAAGCTGAGAGCCTTTCACTTAAGATCAGGAACACGTCAAGGATGCCCACTCTCGCCACTATTGTTCAGCATAGTACTAGAAGTCCTAACAATAGCAATCAGACAACAAAAAGAAATAAAAGGTATTCAAATTGACAAAGAAGAAGTCAAACTCTCTCTTTTCGCAGACGACATGATACTTTATGTGGAAAACCCAAAAGACTCCACCCCCAAATTATTAGAACTCATATAGCAATTCAGTAATGTGGCAGGATACAAAATCAATGCACAGCAATCAGTTGCTTTCTTATACACTAACAAC
>NW_027993109.1:0-201 GCF_054177405.1 Leptonychotes weddellii
ATGCAGAGAGAACCCGACCGTGTGCATAATCTCCCCTGGCTGTCATTTCCAGCCTCCACATGCTGTCTCTATACAAAGATCACTTGTCATGAGCATGACCAGCTCAGGGGGTTCAAGGCCCTGAAGGATGCTAGTTAGCTGTCAGGATAGGGAACAGTAAGTACACTTGTTATGTATATGTGTCCAGTCCAAGACACAAAC
>NW_027993110.1:0-201 GCF_054177405.1 Leptonychotes weddellii
GGGTCCTGAGGGCTGGGGGCCACCCTATCTCTCCCCCGCCCCTGGGTCCTCCCTGCTCCCCATGCTCCATCAACGCCCTCTGAGCCAGAGCCCCTAGCCGACCCTTCTCTGCCTCAGATACCTGCCCCTTGGCCAAGCTACAGGCTCTGAAGATCAGGTGGGCAAGGGGGCTTGAGGCAGGGCTTCTGCTCTGGGGCTGCC
>NW_027993111.1:0-201 GCF_054177405.1 Leptonychotes weddellii
CTGGGTGGCTCAGTTGGTTAAGCGACTGCCTTCGGCTCAGGTCATGATCCTGGAGTCCCTGGATCGAGTCCCGCATCGGGCTCCCTGCTCGGCAGGGAGTCTGCTTCTCCCTCTCCCACTCCCCGTTTGTGTTCCCTCTCTCGCTGTGTCTTTCTCTGTCAAATAAATAAATAAAATCTTTAAAAAAAAAAAAAAAAAAGA
>NW_027993112.1:0-201 GCF_054177405.1 Leptonychotes weddellii
TTTTTTTTTTTAAAGATTTTATTTATTTATTTGACAGAGAGAGACAGCGAGAGAGGGAACACAAGCAGGGGGAGTGGGAGAGGTTGAAGCAGGCCTCCTGCTGAGCAGGGAACCCAATGCGGGGCTCGATCCCAGGACCCTGAGATCATGACCTGAGCCGAAGGCAGTCGCTTAACCGACTGAGCCACCCAGGTGCCCCTG
>NW_027993113.1:0-201 GCF_054177405.1 Leptonychotes weddellii
GCCTGGGTGGCTCAGTCGTTAAGCGTCTGCCTTCGGCTCAGGTCATGATCCCGGGGTCCTGGGATCGAGTCCCACATCGGGCTCCCTGCTCGGCGGGAAGCCTGCTTCTCCCTCTCCCACTCCCCCTGCTTGTGTTCCTGCTCTCGCTGTCTTTCTCTCTGTCAAATAAATAAATAAAATCTTTAAAAAAAAAAAAAAAAA
>NW_027993114.1:0-201 GCF_054177405.1 Leptonychotes weddellii
TCTATCACTTGCCAGAAGCGGCCGACGGAGGCCCCTCCCCCGCCGTCTATCCTCCCGAATATCGCCTCGGATTCACTTCTCCGCACGTCCTACCTTCCAGAAAGTGGTCGCTTTTCTGATGAGAGAGTTGTTGCTATTCTTTTCTTCGATCTCCTGTTGAGTTTGTAGGTGTTCAGAATGGTTTGATCCCTATCCAGCTGA
>NW_027993115.1:0-201 GCF_054177405.1 Leptonychotes weddellii
CCTGGGTGGCTCAGTTGGTTAAGCGACTGCCTTCGGCTCAGGTCATGATCCTGGAGTCCCTGGATCGAGTCCCGCATCGGGCTCCCTGCTCGGCAAGGAGCTTGCTTCTCTCTCTGACCCTCCCCCCTCTCATGTGCTCTCTCTCTCTCATTCTCTGTCTCAAATAAATAAATAAAATCTTTAAAAAAAAAAAAAAAAAAA
>NW_027993116.1:0-201 GCF_054177405.1 Leptonychotes weddellii
CCCTCTAAGTTTATGTGCTCCTCGGTGGATGTACATTTGTACGCCCATTTTGGTGGGCAATATGTGAAACAGTATCTAGCAACCTTGAAAATAAGCAGCCCTGGAATCCTGTTTTTCATCACATACCCTAAAGAAACTTTTCATTGTGTGCAAAAGGAGACAAAAGTAGTTTATCATTTTAGTTTTTTTTTTTTTTTAAAG
>NW_027993117.1:0-201 GCF_054177405.1 Leptonychotes weddellii
TTATACCTGTTCTGTTGAAGCTTTTTCAAAAAAACAGAAGTGGAAGGAAGACTTCCAAACTCATTCTATGCGGCAGCATTACCGTGATCCCAAAACTGGGCAAAGACCCATCAAAAAGGAGAATCACAGACCAGTATCCGTGATGAACATGGATGCCAAAATACTCACCCAAGATCCTAGCCAGTAGGATCCAACAGTAAA
>NW_027993118.1:0-201 GCF_054177405.1 Leptonychotes weddellii
CTTTTTTTTTTTTTTTAAAGATTTTATTTATTTATTTGACAGAGACACAGCGAGAGAGGGAACACAAGCAGGGGGAGTGGGAGAGGGAGAAGCAGGCTCCCCGCAGAGCAGGGAGCCCGATGCGGGACTCGATCCCAGGACCCTGGGATCATGACCTGAGCTGAAGGCAGTCGCTTAACCAACTGAGCCACCCAGGCGCCC
>NW_027993119.1:0-1029 GCF_054177405.1 Leptonychotes weddellii
CAGAGGACCATAGGGGAAGGGAGGGAAAACTGAATGGGAAGAAATCAGAGAGGGAGACAAACCATGAGAGACTCTGGACTCAGGGAAACAAACTAAAGGTTACAGATGGGAGGGGTGTGGGGGAATAGGGTAGCCAGGTGATGGGTATTAAGGAGGGCATGTGTTGTGCTGTGATGAGCACTGGGTGTTATACACAACTAATGAATCATTGAACACTACATCAAAAACTAATGATGTACTATATGTTGGCTAACTGAACATAATAAAAAATAATAAAAACCCCAAAACCATTTTATTATTTGTTTAATTTTCAGAACTATAAAATGAAGATGATTGTCAGATGAACAATATATAGTATGTTATAAAAAAAGAACTGAATGATAGCCCCTTATTTTAAAAAAATTCTCATATTTAAACAATCCTAAAAACAAAATATTATTTTAAGTTACTCCCCACTGATTTTAAATGACCAGCCTTGATTATTTTACCTTTAACTATCAATCCACACATGAAACTACTTACTTGACATCTTGACTTGAATATATAAAAGCAACTTCAAATGGAACTTTTCCAAACACAAAATTCTTGATATGTCCCTATACTGTGTCTCTTCATAAACTCAGCTGCTTATGCCAAAAACATAACAGCTATCCTTGATTCCTACCTTTCAGTTCTAATTCATCATAATATACTATCAGTACATGAAAAATATACATTCATGTATATCATGATTATGTCTATTTCTGTCTCTGCTGCCAGCCCTTTAGTCTAATCACTGCAACAGAATCCTAACAGAGTTTTCTAGGCCGAATCATTTTGGGTAGTCTTAGTTTTGTTCATTTGTATGTTACAAATTTCACAAATAAGTATTAATTTTAGTGAAAATTTATATTGAAATAAATGATGCCATTGGAAAAGAACACACAGACACATAACAGTAAAAGAAAGATTTGCAAATACATGTGTGAAAAGACATGGTGTTTTCCTCGGATGTTATCACTGGCTATAGAGAAGTATTCTATGTTTTAA
>NW_027993120.1:0-201 GCF_054177405.1 Leptonychotes weddellii
GCCTCTTTATATTTACAAAAGATTTCTTTAAAAGAGCACATATTATTTTTTTATTTAAATTCAATTAGCCAACATACAATACATCATTAGTTTCAGATGTAGTGTTCAATAATTCATCAGTTGCACATAACACCCAGTGCTCATCACATCACATGCCCTCCTTAATGCCCATCACCCAGTTACCCCATCCCCCCCCCCACC
>NW_027993121.1:0-201 GCF_054177405.1 Leptonychotes weddellii
CGCCTGGGTGGCTCAGTTGGTTGGGCGACTGCCTTCGGCTCAGGTCATGATCCTGGAGTCCCGGGATCGAGTCCCGCATCAGGCTCCCTGCTCGGCAGGGAGTCTGCTTCTCCCTCTGACCCTCCTCCCTCTCATGCTCTCTGTATCTCATTCTCTCTGTCTCAAATAAATAAATAAAATCTTTAAAAAAAAAAAAAAAAA
>NW_027993122.1:0-201 GCF_054177405.1 Leptonychotes weddellii
ACTTGAGAAAGGCCACAGGACCTTTGATGCTCAATGAGATGGATTTTTAAAGTCAGGAGCAGGGGTACTTATTGGGGGCACAAAGTGGGCAAGTCATCCCCGAAGAGCCAGATGTCCTTTGCCTTTTAGCCAGGAGTTAAAGGGCTGGGACTGCACACTGGGTGGAACCCCATGGGGGATTACACCCCTCTCCTCCTGAAC
>NW_027993123.1:0-201 GCF_054177405.1 Leptonychotes weddellii
CACACACACACACACACACACACACACACACACACACCCTGGAATATTAATGAGCCTAAATAAAGAAGGAAATCTTTCCACTTGTAACAACATGGGTGACACTGGAGGGCATTATGCTAAATGAAATAAGTCAGGCAGAAAGACATGTTATCACTTATATGTGGCATTAAATTGAAAACAAACTCATAGAAACAGAGAATA
>NW_027993124.1:0-201 GCF_054177405.1 Leptonychotes weddellii
TTTTTTTTTTTTTTTTAAAGATTTTATTTATTTATTTGAGAGAGAGAGAATGAGAGAGAACACATGAGAGGGGATAGGGTCAGAGGGCAAAGCAGACTCCCTGCCGAGCAGGGAGCCCGATGCGGGACTCGATCCAGGGACTCCAGGATCATGACCTGAGCCGAAGGCAGTTGCTTAACCAACTGAGCCACCCAGGCGCCC